>NC_058045.1:33258110-33507167 GCF_020085105.1 Siniperca chuatsi | reverse complement strand
CCTAACCCCTAACCCCTAACCTAAACCCTAACCCCCTAACCCTAACCCTAACCCTAACCCTAACCCCCTAACCCTAACCCCTAACCCCGGGCGGTACCAAGTGGCACACAGCTAGGGTTAGACTGTGTAGCCTAAAGCTGTGGTGTAGCTGTGGGGGGCGAGGAAGAGACGTGTCTGTCTTGCCACAGCTTGTTTAATTCTGACAATCATTCAATTATCTCATTCTTACAAAAATCAATTGATTAAAAGATAAAAGGACAGTAAATAAATTAACACAGATTTGGTAATAAACACTAAAATAATATCTAAATTGGCTAAAAACAATAATAGACCACAAAATAAACCATAAAGTGCAAATAAAAATACTTTAACATGTCTCTTTCACATCTTTACCACATACACACACACGAAGGTCGGCAACATAAAAGAAAAAGCGCCTCCGAATGGCGCCAAAACTGCCTCCCTACAGTCTGAACAGTCGGCATGGCGGCTGCCTTAAACTTGAAATTTCGTAACATTTACAATTAAAACTCTCTAAATGTGCACTACTAAGCACTTGAGCGAATTGGATCGCTTAAATAAGGCTTTAAACACATTATAGCTACACTGAACATGGCGGACTTGTGGTGAAAACAAGACATGAAACAGTAACAAAAACAAATACATTTTACTTTAAACTAAACTCTGATACATTTACAGTTATTACAAAACCTTTACACAGCAATTTGAAGTGTGTTTGGACCAAGTTTGAGTTAATAAAATAACTTTTTAGTCATACCTGAGGAGGAGACGTGTCAGTGTCGCCACAGCTCGTTTAATTCTGAAGCGGCACCTGTGCTTCGTCCCGCTGGTCCCCACAGTAGCGCTTAGAGCGCCCTCTAGTGGTGCGGATGTACCCACAATAAAACACACATTAGAAAATACAAAAAAATAATGGGGGTGTCTGTTTATCCATAAAACTTTAGATGGAGCCTTTTTCAACCTACTACATATACAATATTAAAATCAGTTTAATTCTGATTAAAAACTTATATTTAGCGACATACGAGGGGTTAAAAAACAAGTGGACAAAATACAAATTGTAAAACACAGATACAAGTTAAGAACACAAACCAAAGTTAAAACAAGTTACAAGGGAGGGTATAAATAGAGCGCAGTGGCTTTTTCTTTCATTCTTGCTCTGACCATCGAACAGTCAACATCTCTGCCAGTCTACAAGCCTTTTCATTGTTTTTTTCATTTAGTTGTGCCTTAGCCTGAACAAGACCCATAGCAGTCTAAATGTCACGCATAGGCACACTTTATTTGAAAATATAATTTAAGTTCTTCATGTTGTATTTGTAACAATTGCGACAGTGGCCCAAGCTTTTCATCAATGAATTTGGAGACATTGGCAGTAATCTCAGAGATTGCCTCCTAAAGCGCTGACGCAGGTGTGCTTAGGTTCTTCACCAGCTTTTTGGCTAAACTCCTCCGGTTTGTTCATGTTTGGGTTTCTTCTATGCGACATGTTCTCAGACTTTCTCAAAAAGTAGTTGCTGATACTCATTACGTGTTGTGGAATTATAAAAGTTTGCGAGTTTTAGTGATTGCAGGTTATAATGTAGAAAATTAGCATATTGGCGCACCTGCTCAGCTAAACCTGACCTCTCCTCAAGCCGCCATCTTGAGAATCCCCCATAACCCTTTAACTAGAGGGAAATACAACAGACAGTACACCAGGGTCCAAAGTAGAGAGAATTATCTTTCTATGGCCAGATTAGACATATTTCATTGTTTTAAGCATCAATATGGTATTCATAAAGGGTGCAGAATACTACCTGTAGGATTTTCAGATCATTCCATGGTGTCTTGTAATGTTTTTATTGCAAATATTAAACACAAGTCTGCTTATTAGAAATTATTCAGTCTGGATTGGCCGGACAAGATTCATCCACGCTCTGCGCGCAACTACAGGACAACTGCTGACTGAAGCCAGTGAGATCTTGAGTTGTAGCGGTTCGACTGGGAGTCAGGTGCCAGTTACAGTTAAGGTATCACAAAGATAATATTTCTTAGTTATGTACCAGTCAGCCCTACAAAGGACCTTGTCTTTCATGACCCCTTAACAATCACTAACAAGCAGGTATTTCAAATGGCTCCAGCAGACAACAAAACACACAATAATTTGAAGTTCACCACAGTTTATTATACTGTCAGTATTCAATACAAACCCACAGTTCAACCACCAATGAGTCATTATCTTGGTTCAAATCTCAGCAAGAGTCCATATATCAACAAAGTATTTTAAATATCAAGAAACTCTCTCTCTCTCTCTCTTCCTCCCTCTCTCTGCCTCAGGCTACATTTGTCTCAGGTGTGCTGTTACCTGCCCAGATGTGTTCATTCTTTCAGTGGGGCAGCAGAAGCAGGTAGGTTCACATTCATTCACTGTTCAACACATTGAAGATTTTATATAAATCAGTACTTGACCCTATCGTTGGTAATTTCTGTACTTTGACTGGATGAGAAGTAAAACAGTTTTTGTGAAAGACCTCATGCTGATTAATATTCATGACTTCTGCTAGAAAGATATAGTATATTGATAATAAAGTGTCAAAGTGCTATCTTTAATAGCTGTATCAGCCATTATTTGACATGTTGGTTGTGTTGCTCTGTAGTGTCTAACAGAAACTCTATAAAATCATATAGAATCATATAGAATCTAAACTGATAAACTGAGCTGATACTTGTGTGTTTAGTTTTAGTTTAGTTTTGAGTTTTTATACATGTGCATGTTTTTACATTTAGTTCAGTGTTAATTTCACGAGCTGTGAGGCAAAATATCATGCATGAATGATCATCTGCCAACCAAAAAGAGCTTGGCTTACTTGCATACATTTAGCTACATACTGTGAAGCTGTCAACCATTTCATAGTCACGTGTGTCAGGTGTCATAGTGAGACAGCAGGCGAAGAAGGCAGTGGAAGCTAAATGATGCTAACCAGGAAGCCAGTTTATGAAACACCAAATGAAGGAAAACAGATGGAAAGAGAAGTAATGAAATAAATAATAATTATTATTATTGTTAGACTGTTTAAACTGATAGAAGTGAGTACATATTTTATTTACTGTAGTAGAAAACAGATTTACTTTAACTTCCTGTGATCTGGAGTTGTAATTACTTTGCTTGGTCATTTTTCAACAAGGACATTAAAAGTCTCCACCACCAGTCATCATCAAACATAACAAAAACATCTACTGTACCTGTAAATTACAGTATATATTCTCATTGTTTAAATATGCAGTTTTTTAACATGTAAATATCATCACTCAAACACAAATCTACGCACATTGATCGGCCCAAAAACGTAACAGATGTAGGTGGGTATGACAGTATATATATAGTATGTACAGAGACTCTGATGCAGAGAAAAACTCAGGGCACAAGGTAAAGTTCAAAAGGCAAAGTCTTTACTAGAAAACCAGGCAGTCATACACAGGTAATCAGTCCAAAACAAGCTAACAAATCCAAGTAGCGAGTAGGCGAAAATTCAAAACCATAGAACAAAGCTAAGTCATTGATTAATTCAGACGGTGTCGTCCCTCATTCGTCCAGGAGTGTTCTATCGTAGAAAAGGTTTCAGTCGTAGTAACCTTTTCTACGATTGATTAATTCAATTAATCAGTTTAATTATTTCCATGAAAACGGCTGCTTAATGTTGAGAAAATAACAGACACAGTTTTCACTTTTATTCTTCTGTGTATGCTCACATGCATGTATGTTCTGCAGCATCTCTATAAATATGTTATAGTGCTCATGGGTGACATTGAAGATGTCTCCCTCAATATATCTACATGGTCTGTACCAAAATTTACAAAGATAAACAACAGTTGCTCTGAGATATGATTTTAATGTCAGCAGACACAAACATCTTAATGATGTTCTACATCATGATTTTTACATTTGTATCTCCCTTATCAGAAAAAAAGTTGTTTTTATTACATTAGTGGTGTTCAGAGTAGAAGCACTGTTAAGGTCATATTAAGGGTAGTCAGCAGATTTGAACTGTAACAGAGCAAAGAGGGGCAAGACATATGAAAAGGAGTGAAATAATATTTTCATGGTTTGTGTAGCTCAATTGCTCTACAACTGACATTTTATAGTACAAAAACCTCAAATATGCAGTTAAATACGAAACATTTGATCTCAGGTAGATCATACATATCAGTTCACAGACAGTCTCCTGGGGAATATAAAAACTGTCCTACTGTCCGATCAGCTCTTAGTTTTACTAACGTTGAGAAAGAGGTTATTGTCCTGGCACCAGCTGGTCAGTGTCTTCGCCTCCTCTCTGTAGGCCGTCTCATCGTTGTCCGTGATGAGGCCCAGGATGGTTGTGTTGTCAGCAAACTTAAAGATGACATTGGAGCTGTGCTTGGCAGCACAGTCGTAAGTGGACAGGGAATACAGGAGGGGGCTGGGCAGACAGCCCTCTGGTGCACCTATTTTGAGGAACATTGAGGAGGCGGTGTACACAGGTCTAACTTTGAGGGTCAGCATCTCCAGAACCAGGGAGCTGTGCATTGTTAAAACACAGTCATCTGTGGCCTGCGGATAATTAACCATAAAGCACACTCCCCATCTCCTCGACTTGCCTGAGTCATTTCATTCTGAGCTCTCGTTAGTGCAGCCATCACACTGGAAGCAGTTCTTAGATAGTGTCTTTAAATATTAGATAGTCTCTTTAAATCTTAGATAGTATCTTTTAAATATTATTATAGATAGATATTAGATAGTGCCTTTAAAGATTAGTGTCTCTAAATCTTAGTGTATTTAAATGTATCTTTAAATATTAGATAGTGCCTTTAAATATGACAGTGTCTCTAAATCTCAGATAGTCTTTAAATTTGAGATAGTGTCTTTAAATATTAGATAGTGCCTATAAATATTAGATAGTGTCTTTAAATATGACATAGCGGCTTTAAATCTTAGTGTTGTTAAATATTAGTCTGTTTAAATCTTAGTCTCTTTAAATGTTAGATATTGCCTTTAATTTTTGTATTTAAGCTGAACAGAACTTTATAGAATTAGTATGAAACTGTGTGTTTCGGTCAGAGGTTTACCAACAAGAGGGAACAGCAGACGTTAATCTCATCTGAAATGCAGGTGAGCTTGACATGTTACTTGATACGTAACATTTCATTTAAATGTTATTTATTTGTGTAGAGTTGTTTTCTATTTATCTGTATCTGATTTTTTTTTTTTTTTACCTCTCATATATGTTTTCTCTGCTGCTGTAACACTTTGTCTCCTTCCTGGGGATCAACAAAATTAACAGCAATAAAACATTAACATTGCAGCCTGTTATTAACTAACAGAACTAAATGCATTGCTTTAAATGTCAGAACAGTTTGTACTCAGAGTTTAAGTAGAAACACAGTGAAGCTTAGTAAATCTACACAATTATTGCTGAGGTCCAAACATTCCCGTTGAAGTTCATCAGTCCCTTCAGGGTTCACAGTTTACTGCTGTATGGGGGAGGCAACAAAGTACACAAGTAACCCAGAGTTTCAGAAATCAACCAGAGATACTATTTCATGTCCTGCTGAAATAAAGTCAACTAGACACAGGGACCCTCTAAAAGACGAAGGCTCAAGATAAAAATAAATAATTAGGAGCCACCTCAAAACCCTCATCATTTCAGGTCTGGAGGTCTGGGGGTCTTTAGGTCTGGTTCCTCAGGTCAGTTACCTGCTTTGCCTGGTTGATATTTCAGTCTTGTTATAAAACATTATGACTCTGTGATCTGTTATTTGTGTTATATATGTTTTCTGTTACAGTCTGTTTGTTGATCAGTTCAGTGGAAACATTTTGTTTGTCAGTTAACACTGTACCTCCTTAAGACAACAGAGTATTTTCCATATATATATATATATATATATATATATATATATATATATATATATATATATATAGATATATTCAATAGCTAATTAAACCACACTATCAGACTGATAATCATCAATCTTCATTAAAATTTGTATCCACCTACCAGTGATCTGTGAACATGTTTTCTCATGTAAAATCGGGTCAGGCTGTTAGGTGTTAGCTACATGCTAATGCTTTCAATAAAGAAAAACCAGTTTGTCTGCAGATTAATGTGAATTCATGAAACTGCCAGGAGGGAATTCCTTTTATTCAGTGTAGATAGCGGATAACAACACACACACACACACACACACACACACACACAGTTACACACTCAGATGAATGCGTGTTGGTGTTTAGTTTTTTTATGTTTTGGTTCAGGATTCTTGGTTTGTGTTTTCTTTGTTTGAGGAGATAAAACTTGTGGTGGGATCTGACCTCAGATCAGCTGTCAGACAATACATTATACAGTTTAACTCATTGTGTGCTTGAATAACTGTTGATTTGTGCTTCACCAGAGTCCATCAGATTCCACAAGACACCAGACACCAGCAGGTGTCTCAGCACAACATGATCTTTATCATCTTCATTGGTGAGTTGGAAGTGATCCAACCCGTTCTCATTCCCAGGTCGTCAAAAACGTTTTTTCACCACCTAGCGTCTCATACAGACACACAAGGTACCCTTTAGCATCTGTATGAGACACAGTGGGCTTTCAATTAACTCCAATATAAAACCATCCACGGCAATATTAGATGCTCAGAGCAACTGCTCCGGCCATTCATTCACTCCAATATTAACCTGACCACTGCACTATAAGACGCTGTGAGCATCAGTCCCACTGGAGAACCGAGGACCCGCCACCCAGAAGTATTTTCCTCACTGTTAATTCCCATGTTAAGGTTTTCTTTCAATGATATCCTCAACATTTCTCAACAAAAAAACACAAAAGTGTCCTTAATAATTCAACAATAACATATCTTAATGTTACAGCTTAAATTTTTATTCCTTCGATTCTGAGAAATAAAGTTTTTTTGTCAGTTTTGGATATGGATACATTACCCATGATCCTTAGCCACCGCTGCAAGAGAAATCCAGCTCACCGCTAAACCTGAAGTCTGGTGGAAAACGTTTAAATTGCTTAATAAAGTACTCATTGTTAAATGATTTTGCAGTCATAATCACCCAGACATAGTGTGGCACATAGGTTTTTACATAAGCGTTTTTGGCATGAAATGCTCCCTGATCCGGGGGGGGGGGTTCTTCCCATTGACTGTTTTCTGTGTCAGTTGTTGGCTTAATGCGGAAGCTATAAACCAAGCGGTGTTTGATGCCTGTTTTAGTTAAAATATCTTAAATAAACCAGCATTTTTACTTTTTCTTAACATAGATTATCTAGATGCAGCGTAATTACTAGTTTGGCTGTACTGGATATTTGATATATTTAGTAGATATATCTTTTTACGATCGTATTTACAAACCAGAAGAACTACAACTGTGATTTGTATCAAGCTGCATGGGGGGCCCCTAGGGAAATGTATTTTCTGATTGATTTGATGATGTAATGGTAAACTAATAATAATTGTAGCAGCAGGTTTTGAGCAGGAACACAGGGACAGCAGGTGGCCCACAACCACAGATCCAGACTCTGCAGCTCTGGAGGCAGAAATACCTGCTGAAAGCGACAGAAGGAGAGAGGAGAGAAACGAGAAAGCACAAAACTACGGGAGAGAGAAGATGTCGAGTTAGTAACATGCATTAACGGGATGATATTGCATACAAATGGAGAGGGAGAGGAGGAGACAGGAAAGAGGTGCATCATGGGAAGTATCCCAGCAGTCTAGGCCTATAGCAGCATAACTAAAGGATGGTTCAGGACTCACCTTTACCTGTGTGTATTTTCATATAGAATTTCATAGTAACATACTGTATATACTGTGTATAATCTTGTTACAGCTCTATTGAAGCTCTCTGATGTTTCCACTGAGTGAAATATTCAAACCAGACTCACAGATGTTATTATTCTTCCATCAGATGGAAATATTCTTCATGTCTGTTGAAACATTTTACACTAATTATTCTAAAATTCTGACCAACATTTTTGAGATTTCCACTAGAATTTAAAATCTATCCTTCTGCAGTTTTTTTTCCAGGAGCTCAACTCCAAGACCTTGAGGACCTCCAGGACCAGTGCCCCGGTGGCTTGTGTAACCGCCAGCTTGGTGACCTGATGGTGGGACGAGCAGATCAACTGTCAGCCTCGTCCACCTGCGGTCTGGATGGACCACAGAACTACTGCATCATCGGATACCTGGAGGTCAGAGGTCACATTATAACATGGACATGGGGTTCTGAACATGATGAGCAGAATGTTTCTGTCTATAATCAAATATCAATAAGTATTTACAGAAGGCTGAAAAATACCCTAACCTCTCTTTGATTGAACCTGTGAGATTCGATCAGTGTGAAAAGTACAGAATCGAATCTCACTCAAAATATGAGTAGTAAGTAGTATAAGTTCAGTTCAATTTTATTTATATAGCACCAATTCATAACAGAAGTGATCTCATTGCACTTTTCATATAGAACAGGTCTCTTTATAATATTATTTACAGAGACCCAACAAATCCCACCATGAGCAAGCACTTGGCGACAGTGGCAATAAAGAAACATTGGGCAGAACCAGACTCAATAGTGGGCGGCCATCCACTGCCAGAGAGAGAGAGAGAGAGAGCGAGAGAAGGGGGGTGGGGGAGAGGGAAGCACAATGCAAATTCCACATAGAATTTTAAAATAGAAATAATGTAATAGTAGTGGTAATATTAATATTAATAAAGTAATAATAATAGGAATGATAGTCATTGGAATAATAATGACAATAATAGTAACAAAGCCAATAACAACAACTGTAGTAGCAGTTGTCGAGCAGGAACACAGGGGTAGAAGACCACAACCACAGATCCAGACTCTGCAGCTCCAGAGGTAGAAATACCTGCTGAAAGCGACAGAAGGAGAGAGGAGAGAGACAAGAAAGCACAGAACTACAGGAGAGAGAAGATGTCGCGTTAGTAACATGCAGTAATGGGATAAAAATGCATACAGATGGAGAGGAAGAGGAGGAGAGAGGAAAGAGGTGCATCATGGGAAGTCTCCCGGCAGTCTAGGCCTATAGCAGCATAACTAAAGGATGGTTCAGGACTCACCCGAGCCAGCCCTAACTATAAGATTTATCACAGAGGAAAGTCTTAAGCCTACTCAAACCCAAACTGGGACCTGATTCTACAGGAGAGGAGCTTGTTAACTGAAGGCTCTGGCTCCCGGTCTACTTTTGGAGACTCTAGGAACCACAAGTAACCCTGCATCCTGGGAGCGCAGTGTTCTAGTCAGGTAATAAGGTATTATGAGATATTTAAGATACGATGGTGCCTGACCATTAAGAGCTTTGTAGGTGAGGAGAAGGATTTTAAATTATGTTCTGGATTTTACAGGGAGCCAGTCCAGAGAAGCTAATATTGGAGAAATATGATCTCTTTTCCTAGTTCTTGTCAGTACACGTGCCGCAGCATTCTGGATCAACTGGAGAGTCTCAAGGGACTTATATGGGCAGCCTGATAATAAGGAATTGCAATAATCTAGCTTAGAAGTAACAAATGCGTGGACTAGTTTTTCAGCATCATTTTCAGACAGAATGTGCCTGATTTTTGCAATGTTACATAGGTGAAAGAAGAAGTTTGATGTTTGTTTCATGTGGGAGTTAAAGGATAAATCCTGATCAAAGATAACTCAGAGGTTCCTTATGGTGCTGCTAGAGGCCAGGGCAATGCCATGTACAGAAACTATATCTTTAGATAATGTGTCTCAGAGGTGTTTGGGGGCCAAGTACAATAACTTAAGTATAAGATATATATTATGCTTATTGTATAAGATTATGAGTAAGATGACGCCAGTGTATGCAAGGAATCATCTGCCTTGTCTCCTTAGCGTATGGTTTGTTGCTACTTTGTTTTTCTGCGTATATCATCAAGATGAGTCTGCTTTACTTCTTTATGATCACCAAGCACTTCTCAACATTCGAGCTCCTGAAGAACTGTTGTCAAAGCACGACTTGGGAGACCAAACTACAAATCTTCCTCCTTCTTATCTGACATACCTACAGACCTGTGCCGCCTACACTGTACCTTTCCCCGTAAGAAACATTTTAGAAGACGGGGAAAGCGGGGAGGTGTACTGGTAAGTCTTAAGGCTTTTATGACGTCCTCCTGTGGGACTTATCATCACCTGTCTTGTGGTAGATGTTACCATCTGGCCTGTTGTTCCTGGTCCGACTGCTGTTCCTGACCGGCCGACAGAGCCTCCTCAACCCTGGCAGATGCGGGTCCGCAGAAGCGGCGTAGACCATGGGAACCTTCGTCCGCTGGGTCGTCCTTCATCATCGGCCAGCGAGGAGCTTATTCTTCGTATGGCTCTGATTAATGCTAGGTTGCTAACAAACAAGACGTTCCTGCTTAATGAATTCTTCACCTCTTGCGAGTTGGATTTTATGTTTCTGACAGAAACCTGGCTTCATGCTGGTGAGTTTACACCTTTCTCTGAACTTCTTCCTCCTGAGTGTGCATTTCTCAGCTCCCCTCGGACCACCGGCAAGGGGGGAGGGCTAACGCCTGTATTCAAATCCACCTCCCAATGCCGGCAGACTCCATCTGAAATTTCTCCAGCTTTGAGCTGCAGCTATTCAAGTTAAACCATCCTTTTCCTGTGCTGTGCGCCGCCGTGTACCGTCCACCAAAGTTCTACAATGATTTTCTACAGGATTTTGCAACTTCTTGGCAGCGATAATGTTAAAATTTGATCGTCTTGTAATTGTCATGGATTTAAATATAAATGTATGCTGTGAAACCAGTCCTCTAGTCAAAGACTTTATGAATCTTATCGATTCTCTTAATCTCACCCAGTTGGAGACTGGCCCGACACATGAAAAAGGACACACATTGGACCTTGTGCTGTTTTATGGTTTTTGTGGTTTATGTTTATGTGAAATTTGTGACACATGTATATCAGATCATCTGCCTGTTTTATTTACAACTACAGTTCCTTGCTCTAGGGTTACAACTTGTGTTCCTGCACACCTCCTGTGTGCAATTAACCCTCTAAATATGTTGCAGTTTTCTATTGCTTTTAAAGACTCTATGCTTTATACCCTGATGGCTGCTGTGATCTCAGTGCTGAGGAGCTTACTAGCATCTTTGACTCCACTTGCACTGATATCTTGGACTTGTTGCTCCATTTAGGACTAAACGCTTAAAGCCACTTACAGAGCTGTGGCTGAATGATACTACCCGCTCTCTCAGACGCACATGTAGATGAGCTGAGAGGAAGTGGAAGAAGGATAAGCTCCAGGTCTCCTTAGAAATCTTAAGGGACTGCTTAGCAAATTACCACAGAGCCGTTAAAACTGCAAAAACACAATTTATATCTAACCTTGTCTCTAGTAACAGTCAAATGCCTATGGTTCTTTTCAATACTTTTAATTCTCCCTGTGACTCAGCTTGTATTGTGCCAACACCTACACTCTTAATACACTTTCTTAATGTTTTTTATTGAAAAGATTTCTGCTCTTAGGTCTTTACCCACTTCCTTAGACCCATCTGTTCTTCCTCTGTGCCCAGCTGTCTTTGATCATTTTGAGCCTGTATCACTCTCCTTATTATCACAGTTAGTTCATAATATGCGGCCTACAAATTATAATAATAATAAAACTTTGTTTTGATAAGTGCTCTATAAATAAAGTACAGAGTGCTTCACAAAGAGAGAAATAAAATACCAGTGAATGATAAAATATAAAATAAGTAAAACACATAAAAACAACAACAATAAAATAGACAGCTCAAGTAAAATCAGGATATGCTTTCCGATAAGAATGTGTTTTGAGAAGAGACTTAAAAGAAAACACTGACTCAGACAACCTAATTTCTTCGGGCAGGTTGTTCCAGAGCCTCGGGGCCCTGATGGCAAAAGCTCTGTTCCTCTTAGTTTTAATCCTGGACTCAGGAACAGACAGGAGACCCCTGCCCGAAGATCTCAAACTACGTGAATGTTCATAAGGGATTACAAGGTCTAAAATATAATCTGGAGCTAGGCCATGAAGAGCCTTAAAAGTAATCAATAAGATCTTAAAATCAATCCTAAAACAAACAGGGAGCCAATGTAAAGAGACTAAAACAGGTGTCATGTGATCGTACCTCTTGGTCCTGGTTAACAGCCTAGCAGCTGAGTTTTGTACAGTCTGTAGTTGTGTCAAAGTTTTTTGATTAAGACAAGTGAACAGACTGTTACAATAATCAAGGCATGAGGAGATAAAAGCATGTACAACAGTTTCTGCATCACTAAGACTTAAAATAGATCGGATTTTTGCAATATTTCTGAGGTGATAGAAACATGATTGGACAAGCTTAGTGATAAGTTGCTCAAAACATAAACTGCCATCAAACAGGACACCAAGATTTCTTGCAACAGGCTTGATATGTTGTGACAGGTTACCAGTAGATGACAGTATTTGTTTAGTGATATGTTGAGACACCAATAACAAGGACTTCAGTTTTATTTGAGTTGAGCTGTAGAAAATTTATCGACATCCAATTTTTTATGTCAGACAGATAGTCCTGCAGAAAACTCAGCGTACTGAGGTCACTGGGCTCGACAGGGAGGTACAACTGCGTGTCATCCACATAACAATGAAAAGAAATACCATGTCTGCTGATGACATCACACAAGGGAAGCATGTATAAGGAGAACAGTATTAGACCCAGAATTGAACCCTGAGGCACACCATAGTTGATATGGGAAAAGGATGACATGAAGTTATTATTGGTGACACAGACTTTCCTGTTGGACAGATAGGATGAGAACTAGTCTTGTGCAGTGCCAGATATGCACACCCAGTGCCTCAGTCTGTCTAAAAAAATGCCATGATCAATTGTGTCAAAGGCAGCATTTAAGTCCAGCAGCACAAGAATTGAGCACATGCCTGCGTTGGCATTCATTAAAAGATCATTAGTGACTTTGGCAGTTTGGATATTGGATGATAGTTGTCCAGGATTGTCCCTTAGACAGTATTCCCTCCTGTCTACTAAAAGTTGTTTTTAGTACAGTTTGGTGCAGTATCATCATTCTGATGAATACCTGTCTTATCTGAGGGTGGCTTCCAGCTGCTTTTAAACATGCTGTAGTGCATCCTCTTATTAAAAAGCCAAATCTGGATGCTTCTGTTCTCTCTAACGTCAGGCCTATTTCTAAGCTACCTTATCTATCTAAAGTTTTGGAGAGAGTTGTTTTTAATCAACTGAAAAAAAAATTTGATAATCATGGCATCCATGAAAAGTTTCAGTCTGGGTTTAAACCATGCCATAGCACTGAAACAGCTCTTTTAAGAGTTTTTAATTATCTGCTCTTAACTGTTGATTCAGGGAACTCTGCTATTCTGGTGCTTCTAGATTTGACTTTTGTTAAGAATCTGTGAGTTAATTTTGACAGCTCCTTTAAACTCGATAGGCAGATTAGTTCAGTTGTCAAAACCAGCTTCTTTCGGTTAAGACTTTTAGCCAAGGTAAAGTCCTATCTCTCTCCCAACGACTTTGAGAGAGTTATCCATGCTTTTATTACTTCTCTACAAAAATAGAGGCTACCGAGCCTTTGCGGTGGCTGTCCCTGATCTCTGGAACAGTTTGCTTCTTCATATAAGAGCTGCCCAGACCCTGGAAACTTTTAAGTCGCTGCTAAAGACCCACCTCTTCTCGTTGCCAGTCACTTCTAGTTGAGCTTGACACCATGATTTCATTTTCTATTGTGCTGCTGTTCCTTTATTATGTTACTTCTTTTCTTTTCTTTTTAGTATTTGTTATTAACTTTTGTTTGTTCATTTGATATTTTATCCTGTTCAGCACTTTGGTCAACAGTGATCATTTTAAATGTGCTACATAAATAAATTTGGCATTGACATAAGTATGAGTAGTGTATATAAGTAGTGTGGGTAGTATGAGTGTCACAGAGATATTTATCAGTTTAATTATTAAGTTAAACACAGATAATGAAGTAAAGTTTCATATTAATGAATATTGTTTTTATTTTTCACTGCTCAGTGTGAACACAAATATATACAAACATCTGTGCTCTCGCTCTGTATTTTTTCTATATGTGTATATATGCATGTACTGTTGATAAAGTGCAGCTGAACTGTGTTCTCCCTCTGTATATGATCTCCTCTCTGTTCTCTAGCTGATTGATGTGTTTCTGGCTTGCACTCTGATTTTCATACTGAAACATGTTCTGATCTGTCACTTTAGTATCTGACGCTGTTCTTTCCACCCTGAGGAATTATTTCTCCTCCTCATTCCTGCATTTTCCCTTATTTATTTTTTCTTCTCCTTCAGTCACTCAGTCATTTCTTCAGTCTCTATGATCGTTATTCTCTCAGAAATGTTTCTTCTAAAACTTTATGTACCGAATAAAATCATTTTCTTAACATTGTCACAAATTAGTATTTGGTTACATAGATTAGATTCAGGTTCAGCTAATCATTTCACTTTTCTGACAATCAAAATACTCAGATTCAGTTCAAATGAACCACTGCTTTCTGTCATTCACAAATAAGACTGTTCTTTACTGGTTTTTATGATTCTTTACTGTTCTTTACTGCTCTATTCTTTACTGTTCTTTGTGGTTTTTACTATTTTATTCTTTACAGTCCTGTTCTTTACAGTTTTTTGCTGGTTTTTTTACTGTTTTTTACTGTTCTGTTCTTTACTGTTTGTAGAAAATTGTTAAAACAAGTTAACTTGTATTAAAACGGGTCAAAGAGTCAGAGGGTACTAAAGAAAATGAGACTTCATTATCAATAACAGAAAGTTTAAGTTGTTCATTGTAAACGATGAAGTACTGATGATGATGATTATTATTGAGCAGTTTGGTTTAATGTGTTGTCCTCCATCAGGAGGAGCAGAAATGTTTCACATGTGACTCACGGCTGCCGTACAATCGCTATCACAACCCCAACAGCCACCGCATCGAGAACGTCATCACGACCTTCGACTCCGAGAGAAAAATGAAGTGGTGGCAGTCTGAGAACGGTGAGTTTAAAACATCATGTGACCATGAAGGTAAAAACTGTGCAATCAGAAAGTGGAGGATGACTCACCTGAGTTGAAGTTTACATGTTTTGAACTGACTGTTTCGTCTGCAGAACTTTTTCTTTCAGGTTCTTTGTTTTTAAATGAAGCATTGAATCATCAGATTATCCAAAAACTCCTGCAGAGAAGTTTTCTCACAATAAACTTACAACTATAAAATATGAGTTAGTTTGCAGCATGCTTCTGTAACCTGGTGATAGTTTAACCATTACAGAGATACTATATCATCAGCTTTGGGTGGATGAAAGGGTTAGCATAGCTGCTATTGGTTGCTAGTTACCAGTGCTAAAGGTCTCTCAGCGCAGTGTTCACTGTGAATTCTGGGAAATGTAGGAACATTCAAATAGGTTGAACATAAGTATAAACAGGAGAACATGTATTTAAAAATGTTGTAGGTAGCCTTCAACATAACGTCATCAATAATCAGTATATTAATTAGTAATATAATTCATATAAAAATGTTCACTAACTCACCTGTGTATCTATCACCTCGGCGTCCCTGCTGTGTCGTCTGCAGGAGTTCATCAGGTCAGCCTCAGGCTGGATCTGGAAACCGTGTTCCAGTTCAGTCACCTGGTCCTCACCTTCAAGGTAAAACACTAAACATACACTGACTTTCATATTATATATAATGTATTGTATATACTTTTTATAACACCTGTTCAGATGAATTATTAATGATCAGCACTGATGTCACCTTAAGGCTGCATTCCAAGTAAAATATGATGCATAAAATATGTATAAAATATCTATTTATTGTGACTCACACCCCTCTGCTGCTAATCATAGCAACTTAATTCAAAATCCTCGGCAACCTCTGTTACCCCCTCTCCTCAATTGTAATGCTGCAAGTTTTGGTCTTTTAAATATCAGATCCCTAAATAATAAATCTTTCTTATGTCAGTATTTTATTACTTTAGTTAGACTTTTTTATCATCACAGAGATTTGGTTATCCCAGGGAGACTGTAGTCCTCTCATTGAAGCAACCCCATCTCCACCCCGGCTGTCAGGCAGGGGAGGGGAGGTTGCTGTTATTTACAGAAAAGTTTTTAAATGCACTCCCATTTTACATAGTAGTTTTACATAATTTGAACATCTTGGTTTAATGGTAAACTCTAAAAATCCATTGATCTTTTTAATTATCTACAGACCGCTCATGCCAAACAATGTTTTTATCCAAGCGTTTGCTGAGCTATTATCCCATTTTATATCAAAGTATGACAAAAGTCTTATTTTAGGTGATTTTAACATACGTCTGCTGCCTTTCTCAGACTTTTGTCACTGATTTTATGGATACTTTGGAACCTTTTAATCTGGATTAAAGAAAACAGGAACATTGTGCTGTCTAAAGATCCTTTGTAGTTTTTCAGACAGTCCAGATACATAAGGGATGGAGACACCGTTCCTTCTTGGTTCTGTTTCCCTTTTGTCCTGTTTTTTGTCTCTTTTAACTTTGTTGATAGCCCAAGTAGGATAACCACAGGCTGAGAGAGCATTCTGAACATGCCTTTCCTCTTTCTTCTTACCCTCTGAGCCAGTGGGCACAGAGGGTAAGATGCCCACACAAAAACAGAGCAATGTAGTTTATTCAATGCAGTGAGGAAAACTGCAAAGAACGGTACATAGGTGAGACTAAACAGCCACTTCACAAAAGACTTTTTCCGCACAGACGACACGCTAACACGGGATTGCAGAGCACCATGCATTTGCATCTGAAAGTTACAAACCATGGGAGCCGAAACGTTTGATTCTCCGACACTAATCAAGTTGTACTTGGCCCCAAACACCTCAACAACAACAAGTGCTTGCTCATGGTGGGATTTGTTGCGTCTAGACCTGCAAATCCCACCATGAGCAAGCACAGAGGCAAAGAAAAACTTCCTTTTAAGAGGCAGAACCTCAAGCGGAACCAAACTCAATGGTGGGCATTTGGATTAAGAGAGAGAGAGAGAGAGAGACAAAGAGAGAAAGAAAAATTAGATTACTTCTGTTATGAATTGGCGCTATGTAAATTATGATTATGAAAAGTGATGTGAATTAAATTGAATTCTGTTCTTAAGTTTAAGCCAATTTTTAGAAAAAGTCATTTCAATCCAAATTTTAGCTTTTCTGTGTCGTAATAACATCTTTGAGAAGTTTCAGTCAGGTTTTAAAGCTTTACATAGCACAGAAACGGCCCTCCTCAAGGTAACCAATGACATCCTTTTGGCAGCCAACAGGGGGGAGAGCGCAATTTTAATAATTCCTTTAGACTGAAGTGCAGCTTTCGACACAGTAGATCATGACTTTTTCATTGATTGCCTTAAAACCTGGGTTTGCATCAAGGACACTGCAGTTAGTCGGTTTTATTCTTACCTTTCAGAAAGAGCCTATGCGGTCACCATAGGTAACTACGAACCCTCTACAACTCACATTACCTGTGGTGTACCACAAGATTAAATTTTAGGTCCAATTTTATTTTATATGTACATGCTTCCTCTCTTGGCCAAATGATTCAACATCACAACGTCTCTTTTCATTGCTATGCAAATGACACAGATATACCTAAACTACCAAAACTACTTGGTTAGGTTTAGGCAACAAAACTACTTGGTTAGTTGTAGGAAAAGATCATGGTTTGGGTTAAAATAAGTTCCGCAAGTCACAGGATGTAACTTAAGTCACGTAATTCACGTGACTTAACTCATGTGACATAGGTCACCTATGTAGCGTTTTTTTAACTTTAAATAAGTCAACGTTGACTTGGTTTCACACGGGACATAAACCCCAGTCTCCTAGCTGAAAGTCCTGTGTTTGTTTGAACCATCCACCACCCCACCTTCCTCCTAATGTGGACTTTGTCTCTCTTTATACTATGGCACCTGACTTCCTCCTTTGCTCCCCTCATAATTACTACAGCCACTAGAGGTTGCAGCCTAACAACAAACATAACTATGGGTTGTAATAAGCTGCTTGCAAAATCAACCTATACGGCCGTTTTTCTGGTGAGGATGGGCTGTCCCCTGGGACTTGATGACCCAAAAAGCCTAGCTGCTGTTTTAGACTGTCTCAGTGATGTCAACTGTTGGATGGCAATAACTCAAAATCAGAAATCATATTGTTCAATCTCCCAAAACCCATCAGTCTCATTGAGAATAGCCTTGGTCCCCTGTCTGCAAATGTGTCTACTGTAACTACCTCTATTCTGACATAAACCAAAAGTCACTCTCTCGCCTCCAACTGCTTCAGAATGCAGCAGCTCGGCTTCTCATTGGTTTTAACAGACAACATCACCCCAGTCCTGGCTTCTCTCCATTGGCTCCCTGTTCATTTTAGAATTGATTTTAAGATTTTACTGATCACTTTTAAACCACGCAAGTGGGGCTCTTCTAGCTGTTCTGACGTCAAGGCTTAAATCTAAAGGTGTCAAATATACTGTGATGTCACTTCCTGTGCTCTCTCGCTGCAGAGTTTCCGTCCAACGGCCATGTTGGTGGAGCGTTCAAAGGATTTCGGACGAAGTTGGAAAGTTTTCCGTTACTTTGCAGAAGATTGTTCGCTTCATTTCCCTTCAGTGTCCAATCAACCGGCCAACAGCATCGACGACGTGGTCTGTGACAGCAGATACTCCGGATCAGAGCCATCCACTGACGGAGAGGTAACACACATTCAACTCATCTTTATACACACAATACACACAGACATACACACAACACTCAATAACACATGAACACACAGAGATTAACTCAAAATAAAAAACAAATAACAACATGATTTCACGGATCCACAGTGACTCGGTCCTCAAACCATAATCAAACATCAAGGTAATCAATAATAATCTAGTTCAGTGGTTCCCAACCTGAGGGTCAGGACCCCTGCCAGATAAATCTGAGGGGTCACATGATGATAATGAGACAAGAAAGTCACACTTCAGGGGTTAAGGTTGAAAACATCAAAATTATTTATTTTCTGTTTCTGAAAAGAAAAAGACAAAATAAGAGTTAAATAATAATTTATGAATCTTAATGATGAGGAAAATATCCATCTGTGGTTTTAATGAGTCACAAAAAGGTTTGAACTGATCCAGTTTATATCAAACCAGAGATTACAAATTGCGTCACAGTGAAGAACGAAAAGCATAAACACGAGAAAAGGAAAGACCGATTTAAAACCCGAACAAATAAACACAATAAAAGTGAGAACATGTTAAACTACTGTTTGTTTTGTGTGATGTTTTTACATTTGTATCGCTACTTCTTCTTTTATAAACACAGTTTATGTTTGAGAAAAGATGTTTTTATGTGTTAAGTTTGTTTTGTATTCAGAAGATGTTTTATTCTGTTTGTCCACTAGGTGGTGCTGAAAGCTCTGGATCCCATCTTTGAAATAGAAAACCCGTACACACCGAACATCCAAGGTGAGGTGACATTTACGCCAGAGAACCTTGCTCTCTGATTGGCTGTCAGCTGTGTGTTAAAGTCATTTAAATTAAATAGCTCAGTGGAACAATTTAAAACAACATTTTTAATCAGAGTTCAAGACGTATTAACCTTCAGGTAACCATGCCAACAGGACTGATGAGTTAAATGACAGGTGAAACTACCCCTGAGCTAACCTAACAATCAAGTTTATAATCATGTACACTGTGTTTACTTATGTGAAATACTACTCACAGTATACTACTAATACTTCACAGTGATGCTGTAACAAACTCCTGTTTAATTTAAACATGGTTATATCAGACAGAAAAAAATAACATTAAACATTTAAACATGTTTTCTAATCATCGTCCTCAGATCTGATCACCTTGACAAATATCCGTGTTAACTTCACTCGTCTCTTCACGTTGGGTGACACTTTGCTGGGTCGAAGACGCAGGAACCCTCAGGACAAATATTACTATGCTCTTTACAACATGGTGGTCCGAGGCAGCTGCTTCTGTAACGGCCACGCAAGCCAGTGTACACCTGTGGACCGAGGACGGGGGGATGTCTTCACCCAGACTGGCATGGTATGGACCAGAACTGGTACAGATAAGTTTTGGTGTTTGTGGTTATTTTGTAGCGGCCTGGTGTCATTAGCATGATTTAATTGTGTCCTGTTGCCTTCAGATATCTGCAGAGTTTTCGTGAACTGAAGGAGAAACTTTTCATTCAGTATAAAGACAACAGATAGGCTACTGTAACTAATTTATCGATAAATACAGACTGATTTACTGACATTCCTGCTTTAAACACATCAAATGTTGATTTTTGATGCTGATTTAAACACATCCACTGGTTGGAGAGTGTTTAATTAAAATTGTTTAGTATGAAATCTGTAACATGTTGGGTCTGTATCCCTGGTCGGGAGTTTGAGGTCCCTGTTTTTAATCATTACTCCATATTTTCTGCACATTTCGTCTGAATATTGATTTTGCTCTTCACTAAAATCAAATCACTAAACTACCATCAGAGTAACTTCAGAATCAAACATCTTTTCTCAGATTAATATCTAAAACCAAACTTCCACTGTTGTTGGAACAGTTCAGAGATGAAGTCTAATTATATCAAACTGTGACTGTCTGAACAAGCGTGTGCAGCGAGTGTTAAACTAATAGTCTGCAGCTGAGTTTCCAGGTGATTTCAGCAGGTAAGGATGTTTTCTGTTCTTCAGGTTCATGGCCGATGTGTTTGTCAGCACAACACGGCCGGAGAGAACTGTGAGAGATGTCAGGACTTTCACCACGACACCCCCTGGAGGCCTGGAGGAGAAAACACAGCCGACATCTGCAGGAGTAAAAAATTAATAATTTCCTCTATGTTGATACAAAATGTAAACCAGGCGACATCACGTTGCTTTCTGTTTCAAATGAGTAGAATATAAGATTTATTTTGTAAGAGACAGAGTTGTTGTATGAGCAGAATTTTACTAATTAAGTTTTAAATTATCTACAGTTTGTACATATCGTTACATTATTTTTTGGTTTGTTTTTTCAAATCATTTGTAGTTTCAAATCAGGACTGAATCCCTCAAAAAATGTTTTGGTAAAATATTTTCATTTTGTAGTTTGAATTTTATTTCTAGTTTTTTTTTTCTTAAAGCTGGAGTGTGGGACTTCTGTCTCCCCCTTGTGGCAGTGAGAGTAATTACACAAACACTGTCGTCGCATGCTGATGATGTTTGCCTATGGTGAGCTCCAGGCTCGTATCAGAAATAGTTACAAAAATACAGAGAAATTTCCACAGTTCCAAGACAATAATCCATTATTTAGGTAGAGTAAATGTAAAAGCTACATTGCCTACTCCAAATATTTTACCAACCTGTCCAAGAGCAGTAACGTGACCTCAGTCCCTTCTCTCAGCGCTCTCCAACAAAGAAAAGCTAAAGCTACACCAATGGTTATCCCTGTTTGTCCTTTGGAGGCTTCTTAAATTTTACTCCTAATTGCTGCAGCCTACTGCGCCGCAACGGTTGCTCCAGAGCCATGTAGAGAGATAGTTGCGTCAACTCCATTCAATTTCACTTCAAATGGCTTTATTGGTGCGACTGCATACAATACAACGTTGCCAACGCATATTAACACAAAGTATACAATCATATCATAATAAACAAAATAAATAATAACCAATGCTCAATAATAACCAACTCTCCAATTGACCTTTTTTTTTTTTACAGCAATGGCGGATCGCGGATCTTTACGTGGCTCTGGGTTGCTCCCTGCTTCTGTTCTGGCAAACCAGTCATTGCTAGTTGGCGTAAAACGCATCCTTACCAGTGCACCACAGACACCAGATTTAAAATTCCTATACTGCCCTGCCAGAGATTTATCTGTTGGTGACAGGCTTAATCAGCATTGTGGGAACTTGTTTGGAATAGGCTTGAATGTAAAGGACGGTCATTTATATGTAAAAGTCCCGCACTCTAGTTTTAATCTTGAACATGTTTAATTTTTATTCTTTGTCCAGACAGACTGGTAATACTATACTACACTATTAATAAAGTTTCGTTTCAGTAGTTTTTGTCAGTAATGATCTTCTTGTTTTATTTGTTGTTCAAGTTGTTTTCATCTTTTTTTTAGTTTGTAATTGTGTCCTGGTGTTTTGTGTCTGTCTCAGGATGTAACTGTCACGGTCACTCGGACTCGTGTCACTTCGACGCCGCTCATTTCGCAGTGACGGGCGGCATGAGCGGTGGTGTCTGTGACGACTGCCGCCATGACAGGACGGGGCCTCAGTGTGAACGATGTCGACCTTTTCTGTATCAGGATCCACAGAGAGCTACAGAAGACCCGCACGCCTGCATACGTATGCTTCAACTGCTTTCATTCATTCACTTGGTGTGTGTGTGTGTGTTCACAATTACGAGTTAGATGGTAGTTGTGTTGGACCCATTGGTTTTATCAACAGTAACTCACAGGTGCCTGCATTTTTGGCGGCCCCCAAAACCACCACCCCCTATTTTCAGGGTTTCGAATGACTGTCGTAAAGGACCCATTGTTAGAGCCTGTGTTAATAAAACAAGTACACACTGTGGCTCACACTCACTAACAAAGGGTCATTCTCAGATTTTATCTACTACGGAAAAGCCAAGCTGGGGTTTCCTCTTTCTAAGCAGCGTCTGCCACACTGGTTGGTTGAAACCATCCCATGTCTATGCGGGACAAGTGTTTGCCCCCTTCCTGATTTCTTTTTTTTTTTTGCATGTTTGTCACACAGAATAACAAAATGAAGACTTTGGAGTGGCCTAGTCAAAGTCCTGACCTGAATCCTATTGAGATGCTGTGTCATGACCTTAAAAAGGCAGTTCATGCTCGAAAACCCTCCAATGTGGCTGAATTACAACAATTCTGCAAAGATGAGTGGGCCAAAACTCCTCCACAGCGCTGTAAAAGACTCACTGCAAGTTATCGCTAACGCTTGACTGCAGTTGTTGCTGCTAAGGGTGGAGCAACCAGTTATTAGGTTTAGGGGGCAATCACTTTTTCACACAGGGCCATGCAGGTTTGGATTTTGTTTTCCCTTAATAATAACAACCTTCATTTAAAAACTGCATTTTGTGTTTACTTGTGTTATCTTTGACTAATATTTAAATTAGTTTGATGATCTGAAACATTTAAGTGTGACAAAAATGCAAAAAAAAAGGAAATCAGGAAGGGGGCAAACACTTTTTCACACCACTGTAGATGCTTGTGAAGTGAAGCGGGTCATGGGTATGACTTTGTTTAGATCTAGTCTTAATAATTAGTGTAACAAAGACTATCGTTCTGTGTAGACTGTAGTCAGAGTGAGGTCAAACAGATTCAAAGTGTCATTCATTACATACATTTTCCTGTGTTTCAGCATGTGACTGCGACCCGGTTGGTTCTCAGGGTGGCGGTCTGTGTGACGCTCAGAGCGGTCGATGTGTCTGTAAAGATAACGTGGAGGGTCAACGCTGCGATCGCTGCAAACATGGCTTCTTCAACCTGAGACAGGACAACCCGGCCGGCTGTCAGGGTGAGAAATAGCATTTATTTTACCTATTTATAGCTTTTCATAAACAAACAGTAGTAAAGCGGAGAAGCTTCATGTTAACGTTTAATGTTAAAGTTTATATGACAAAAAATATGAGATGAAATTGCTGCTTTCATTCTTCTTATAGAAGCGTTGATGCAGGTTTGTTCGCCATGTTGGACTGATTGGTGTATGTGTGTTTCTCTGTGGGTGTTATATTTTTCAGTGTGCAGGTGTCATGTTTTGGGAAGTGTCAGGTCATGTGATCAGCTGACAGGAAGTTGTGAATGTGACCATTTAGCGATTGGACCACTGTGTGATCGATGTCTGGTAGGTTTTATCTTAAAGGAGCAGACTGTAAAATAACATGTTGTTTTAGTTAATTAATCTGCAGTTTGAAACCACCTCTACTTTATTTTTATAGTTGTTAAAGGCATAATGAGCAGGATTTGTCAGTTGCTGTTTGATAGAGAGCAGCGGTGGTAGAGTGAGTTTGAGAGTGAATGAAGAGAGGAGCGGCGTTAGCGAGAAGAAAGCAGTGAATCAGAGAAATAAAACATTTGGCGCTCAGAAGCGTCCCGAACACAGCAAAATAATAAGACAATAATCAAATACAGGGCAGGGTCTCTGCAGATACAGACACTGCCACACACTTTTAGTGGGTCATAAGTGATGATTGAAAGGGATTATTTATTAGTCTATACATTGCTTTTTAGGAAAATCCTACTCATTATGCCTATAATATAGTAACTCGTTATTATTAATCAGTTATTTATTGAAAAGTCATATTTTAATGTGCTTCTATCTGTGTTTTGTGGTCAGGCAGGTTTCTGGGGTTTGGGAAACTCTGTGTTCAGATGTTCACCCTGTGACTGTGATATCGGAGGAGCTCACAGCACCACGTATGTTTCTGCTTTTAAAATATTTGCAGGCTGAATCTGTTTTTACACAACAACTTCGTGAGTGAAATAATGAAGAGGAACTAATGATGAAGGTCAAGTCAGTTTTATTTTACAATACAACACCTATCAATTAAAGACTAGCCACAGAATAAGAGAAACATCAGGGAGATCAACAGAGGAGGAATCCTTCCTCAGGACACACAGACGCGATAGATGTCACCTTTACAGAACAAAAAAACCTTTATTTCTCTATCAGATTTTAATCCGAAATTAAAAATTGATTTTAAAGGAAGAAGAAAGACATAGATAAAATAGATGGAAGGCAATAAATAAAAACATGGAGAAATAAGTGATCAACTTAAACATTAACATGTTTTATTCATTCAGTTTTACTTCTTATACATAACTGAAAACGCACTAAGTGCCCATTAAAGAGTTGAAGGCAGGGAGCTGCTGAATCAGCTGTTTGACTATTTATTTTACACTGATTGGACAGAAATGTCTGAACCACGACACAATGACACGAAGGACGAGGCTAACATCAATCTGAACAACCTTAGTTAGTTACCATGAAAACTCATACACTTTGAACTCGAGTTGTGAGACAATAAAAACTGGATGAATCTCAAATGTAACTTTCTAACTGATTAATCTGTATGATGAACTGATCAGTAAACTCAGAGTTGAATAAACCAGGTAATAACCAGAATCAAAATCCCAATGTTAAATTCAGTCAACACAAACACAGACTGAGATGAAAACAGATCTCTGACCGCTGAGGTTTTCTGTTGGTTTGAGTCAAAATAAACAGGAATCACATGATTTTATGTCTTCATCATTCAGAGACATCAAACAATTTTCTGATCAGTTTGTATATTAAATCCGTCAGAAGTGAAACAACAAATATCCAGAGACTGAAAGCAGCTGAAGTGTTGCTCTTCCTGACTCCTCAGGTGTTCTCCACAGGACGGACAGTGTCACTGTTTACCCAGCATGGTGGGTCGACGCTGCTCTGACCCCGCCCCTGGGTACTTCCTGGCTCCACTGGACTACTTCTTGTACGAGGCAGAGCTCGCCGCTCCTCTTCATGGAGGAAGCTCTTCTTCTCCTTCTTCTACTTCTCCTTCATCTTCTTCTTCTTCTGTGGTGTGTAACAATGATGATCAAATGTGACTTTCAGAAAGATTAGTCACAGTATCAGTGTGTATATTAATAGTATCAGTGTGTATACTTACAGTATTAGTCACATTAATACTGTTAGTATACACACTAACAGTATTATTGTGTAGACTAACAGTATCTATGTGTATTTTCAGTTGAACCCGGCTGTTTTACCAAAGTGTGAGCAGTATTTCAGAGAGCAGGGTTACGACTTTAAGTTCACTAACGGACGAGTTGTTCTGGTTCAGAGGACTCGGCGACTCACCCGCCGGAGGAGACAGGGACAGGTGGGACATCTGATTCATTTCCTTTTACACCAATGGAGGGACCCTAGTCTGATCTTTCAGCCAATAAGATCATCGTCCTCAGTCCTGAGTGTCACTGATGTTTGTTTCCGTCCTGCAGCAGAGCAGCATCCCTCTGGACCCGGGTCACGCCTTGCAGATTGTTCCCCGTCAGAGGTCAGTTGATCAACCAATCACCTGGACTGGCCTGGGATTGGTCAGAGTGTTGGAGGGGGCGGGGCTTAGGTTCACTGTGGACAACCTCCCATCATCATTGGATTACCAGCTGGTGATTCGCTATGAGCCGGAGGTGAGAAGAATTGTCAGGGACCAGGTTCTGGTCCTTGTCCTAATCCTGGTCCTGATTCTGGTCCTAATCCTGGTCCCAGTTCTGGTCCTGGTTCGTGTTCTGTTCCAACTGAAGGCTAACTAAGCTATCACTGACTGATAAAGTTTTTACAGACCAGAACTTTAATCAGTCAGTTATTTGTTAATTTTTAACAGAAGGGGTGGCCCAATGGGAGCACCCCACAACTAGACGTTCCTACTTGTCACTTTGATCATGAAGGCGACACTACAGAGTATATAGGCTACGGTATCGTATATAGTTTAGAGAATATTATAGATCCAAGACGAAACTGACAGTAGGTCTGGACTGAAGAAAAAGGTGCAATTACAAATTCATCTGCTACTTCAGCACCACGGACAGCGCTATGGATTTACCAATACACAGCACAGTTAGGCTACTGATGTTTTAGTCAGTCAGGCAGACTAGACTAACATTTTATACTAAACAACCCCTCTGCCCCTGCATCCTGTCTGCTACTAGGGGATCTAGAGGTGGGATGGCAGGTTAACAAGGGGGATGCATCCCCACATTTATTTTTTTCCTACTTTTTAACAGATATTCAACATTTCCATTTTTCTTTTTTCAGACATTTTCTATATTTCTAAACTATAAACCTATTGTAAATGTTACAAAGAATAATTTCACCATGAAAGGAAATAACAGAAAATATAAGTGTAAAAAGACATTTAAAAAAGGACATTTGACAGAATGATGGATGATATCAATAAACAAAATTCTGAAAATAAATTAAATTGGAGCAATAGTCATTAATATAAATGGTCAAATTTAAATCTTAAATTGAAAACTAGTTATCGCTAACGCTTGACTGCAGTTGTTGCTGCTAAGGGTGGAGCAACCAGTTATTAGGTTTAGGGGCAATCACTTTTTCACACAGGGCCATGCAGGTTTGGATTTTGTTTTCCCTTAATAATAACAACCTTCATTTAAAAACTGCATTTTGTGTTTACTTGTGTTATCTTTGACTAATATTTAAATTAGTTTGATGATCTGAAACATTTAAGTGACAAACATGCAAAAAAAAAAGGAAATCAGGAAGGGGGCAAACACTTTTTCACACCACTGTAGATGCTTGTGAAGTGAAGCGGGTCATGGGTATGACTTTGTTTAGATCTAGTCTTAATAATTAGTGTAACAAAGACTATCGTTCTGTGTAGACTGTAGTCAGAGTGAGGTCAAACAGATTCAAAGTGTCATTCATTACATACATTTTCCTGTGTTTCAGCATGTGACTGCGACCGGTTGGTTCTCAGGGTGGCGGTCTGTGACGCGCTCAGAGCGGTCGATGTGTCTGTAAAGATAACGTGGAGGGTCAACGCTGCGATCGCTGCAAACATGGCTTCTTCAACCTGAGACAGGACAACCCGGCCGGCTGTCAGGGTGAGAAATAGCATTTATTTTACCTATTTATAGCTTTTCATAAACAAACAGTAGTAAAGCGGAGAAGCTTCATGTTAACGTTTAATGTTAAAGTTTATATGACAAAAATATGAGATGAAATTGCTGCTTTCATTCTTCTTATAGAAGCGTTGATGCAGGTTTGTTCGCCATGTTGGACTGATTGGTGTATGTGTGTTTCTCTGTGGGTGTTATATTTTTCAGTGTGCAGGTGTCATGTTTTGGGAAGTGTCAGGTCATGTGATCAGCTGACAGGAAGTTGTGAATGTGACCATTTAGCGATTGGACCACTGT
Organism: Siniperca chuatsi; assembly: GCF_020085105.1. Lineage (NCBI taxonomy): Eukaryota > Metazoa > Chordata > Actinopteri > Centrarchiformes > Sinipercidae > Siniperca > Siniperca chuatsi. The sequence continues at coordinate 33,479,214 of NC_058045.1, read as the reverse complement.
GTGATCGATGTCTGGTAGGTTTTATCTTAAAGGAGCAGACTGTAAAATAACATGTTGTTTTAGTTAATTAATCTGCAGTTTGAAACCACCTCTACTTTATTTTTATAGTTGTTAAAGGCATAATGAGCAGGATTTGTCAGTTGCTGTTTGATAGAGAGCAGCGGTGGTAGAGTGAGTTTGAGAGTGAATGAAGAGAGGGAGCGGCGTTAGCGAGAAGAAAGCAGTGAATCAGAGAAATAAAACATTTGACGCTCAGAAGCGTCCCGAACACAGCAAAATAATAAGACAATAATCAAATACAGGGCAGGGTCTCTGCAGATACAGACACTGCCACACACTTTTAGTGGGTCATAAGTGATGATTGAAAGGGATTATTTATTAGTCTATACATTGCTTTTTAGGAAAATCCTACTCATTATGCCTATAATATAGTAACTCGTTATTATTAATCAGTTATTTATTGAAAAGTCATATTTTAATGTGCTTCTATCTGTGTTTTGTGGTCAGGCAGGTTTCTGGGGTTTGGGAAACTCTGTGTTCAGATGTTCACCCTGTGACTGTGATATCGGAGGAGCTCACAGCACCACGTATGTTTCTGCTTTTAAAATATTTGCAGGCTGAATCTGTTTTACACAACAACTTCGTGAGTGAAATAATGAAGAGGAACTAATGATGAAGGTCAAGTCAGTTTTATTTTACAATACAACACCTATCAATTAAAGACTAGCCACAGAATAAGAGAAACATCAGGGAGATCAACAGAGGAGGAATCCTTCCTCAGGACACACAGACGCGATAGATGTCACCTTTACAGAACAAAAAAACCTTTATTTCTCCATCAGATTTTAATCCGAAATTAAAAATTGATTTTAAAGGAAGAAGAAAGACATAGATAAAATAGATGGAAGGCAATAAATAAAAACATGGAGAAATAAGTGATCAACTTAAACATTAACATGTTTTATTCATTCAGTTTTACTTCTTATACATAACTGAAAACGCACTAAGTGCCCATTAAAGAGTTGAAGGCAGGGAGCTGCTGAATCAGCTGTTTGACTATTTATTTTACACTGATTGGACAGAAATGTCTGAACCACGACACAATGACACGAAGGACGAGGCTAACATCAATCTGAACAACCTTAGTTAGTTACCATGAAAACTCATACACTTTGAACTCGAGTTGTGAGACAATAAAAACTGGATGAATCTCAAATGTAACTTTCTAACTGATTAATCTGTATGATGAACTGATCAGTAAACTCAGAGTTGAATAAACCAGGTAATAACCAGAATCAAAATCCCAATGTTAAATTCAGTCAACACAAACACAGACTGAGATGAAAACAGATCTCTGACCGCTGAGGTTTTCTGTTGGTTTGAGTCAAAATAAACAGGAATCACATGATTTTATGTCTTCATCATTCAGAGACATCAAACAATTTTCTGATCAGTTTGTATATTAAATCCGTCAGAAGTGAAACAACAAATATCCAGAGACTGAAAGCAGCTGAAGTGTTGCTCTTCCTGACTCCTCAGGTGTTCTCCACAGGACGGACAGTGTCACTGTTTACCCAGCATGGTGGGTCGACGCTGCTCTGACCCCGCCCCTGGGTACTTCCTGGCTCCACTGGACTACTTCTTGTACGAGGCAGAGCTCGCCGCTCCTCTTCATGGAGGAAGCTCTTCTTCTCCTTCTTCTACTTCTCCTTCATCTTCTTCTTCTTCTGTGGTGTGTAACAATGATGATCAAATGTGACTTTCAGAAAGATTAGTCACAGTATCAGTGTGTATATTAATAGTATCAGTGTGTATACTTACAGTATTAGTCACATTAATACTGTTAGTATACACACTAACAATATTATTGTGTAGACTAACAGTATCTATGTGTATTTTCAGTTGAACCCGGCTGTTTTACCAAAGTGTGAGCAGTATTTCAGAGAGCAGGGTTACGACTTTAAGTTCACTAACGGACGAGTTGTTCTGGTTCAGAGGACTCAGCGACTCACCCGCCGGAGGAGACAGGGACAGGTGGGACATCTGATTCATTTCCTTTTACACCAATGGAGGGACCCTAGTCTGATCTTTCAGCCAATAAGATCATCGTCCTCAGTCCTGAGTGTCACTGATGTTTGTTTCCGTCCTGCAGCAGAGCAGCATCCCTCTGGACCCGGGTCACGCCTTGCAGATTGTTCCCGTCAGAGGTCAGTTGATCAACCAATCACCTGGACTGGCCTGGGATTGGTCAGAGTGTTGGAGGGGCGGGGCTTAGGTTCACTGTGGACAACCTCCCATCATCATTGGATTACCAGCTGGTGATTCGCTATGAGCCGGAGGTGAGAAGAATTGTCAGGGACCAGGTTCTGGTCCTTGTCCTAATCCTGGTCCTGATTCTGGTCCTAATCCTGGTCCCAGTTCTGGTCCTGGTTCGTGTTCTGTTCCAACTGAAGGCTAACTAAGCTATCACTGACTGATAAAGTTTTTACAGACCAGAACTTTAATCAGTCAGTTATTTGTTAATTTTAACAGAAGGGGTGGCCCAATGGGAGCACCCCACAACTAGACGTTCCTACTTGTCACTTTGATCATGAAGGCGACACTACAGAGTATATAGGCTACGGTATCGTATATAGTTTAGAGAATATTATAGATCCAAGACGAAACTGACAGTAGGTCTGGACTGAAGAAAAAGGTGCAATTACAAATTCATCTGCTACTTCAGCACCACGGACAGCGCTATGGATTTACCAATACACAGCACAGTTAGGCTACTGATGTTTTAGTCAGTCAGGCAGACTAGACTAACATTTTATACTAAACAACCCCTCTGCCCCTGCATCCTGTCTGCTACTAGGGGATCTAGAGGTGGGATGGCAGGTTAACAAGGGGATGCATCCCCACATTTATTTTTTCCTACTTTTTAACAGATATTCAACATTTCCATTTTTCTTTTTTCAGACATTTTCTATATTTCTAAACTATAAACCTATTGTAAATGTTACAAAGAATAATTTCACCATGAAAGGAAATAACAGAAAATATAAGTGTAAAAAGACATTTAAAAAAGGACATTTGACAGAATGATGGATGATATCAATAAACAAAATTCTGAAAATAAATTAAATTGGAGCAATAGTCATTAATATAAATGGTCAAATTTAAATCTTAAATTGAAAACTCCTGTTGAAAATGGAAAATGCTAAAAAATATTTCAAAAGAAAAACTGACTTCAAAATATAAAATAGTCTGTATCTTATTTTGTCTTTAATATTTCTTCTGAATAATTAGCTTTTTAAAGTGTAAATGTAAATATATATTATAATATAATAAGGTAAATATATTTAATTTCTTTATAGTCTGAGATGTTAATAATATAAAAGTAAACTTTACTTGAATGATAACTTTTATTTTCTGGCTGCTTTAATGTGAAACTTATCTTCCTGTATTATAATGTCAGCTGATCTTCCTCTGCAGGCTCTGTCTGATTGGCTGGCTTCAGTCAACATCATCACAGTGTCGCTGGGCAACGGCAGCTGCAGCAGCGAGCCGACAAGAAGTAAATCTCTGATTCTTCCAGGAAAGTCCAGGTGAGATGCCGTCAGTAAACAACAGATTCTGTTTACCTGCAGAAAGGTCACATGACTGTTCAGGTGTGAAATTAATTCACTTACAGATGCAGAAACAGTCTGAGATTTACAGGACCATAACAAAAGTTTTGATCTTATTCCCAGTAATCCCACACCTCCGAGACACATTATCCAGCACCATCGTAAACAACCTCTGAGTTATCTTTGATCAGGATTTATCCTTTAACTCCCACATGAACAAACTTCAAGGACTGCCTTCTTTCACCTACGTAATATTTCAAAAATCAGACACATCCTGTCTCAAAATGATGCCGAAAAATGAGTGCATGCATTTGTTACTTCTAGGCTGGATTATTGCAATTCCTTATTATCCGGCTGCCCGAATAAGTCCCTTAAGACTCTCCAGTTGATCCAGAATGCTGCGGTACGTGTACTGACAAGAACTAGGAAAAGAGATCATATCTCTCCAATATTAGCTTCTCTGCACTGGCTCCCTGTAAAATCCAGAATAGAATTTAAAATCCTCCTCCTCACCTACAAAGCTCTTAATGGTCAGGCACCATCGTATCTTAAAGATCTCATAACACCTTATTACCCGACTAGAACACTGCGCTCCCAGGATGCAGGGTTACTTGTGGTTCCTAGAGTCTCCAAAAGTTGACTGGGAGCGAGAGCCTTCAGGTATCAAGCTCCTCTCCTGTAGAACCAGGTCCCAGTTTGGGTTCGGGAGGCAGACACCATCTCCACATTTAAGAGTAGGTTTAAGACTTTCCTCTTTGATAAAGCTTATAGTTAGGGCTGGCTCAGGTGAGTCCTGAACCATCCCTTAGTTATGCTGCTGTAGGCCTAGACTGCCGGGAGACTTCCCATGATGCACCTCTCTCCTCTCTCCTCCTCTCCCTCTCCATCTGTATGCATTTTTATTCCATTACTGCATGTTACTAACTCGACATCTTCTCTCTCCCGTAGTTCTGTGCTTTCTCGTTTCTCTCCTCTCTCCTTCTGTCGCTTTCAGCAGGTATTTATGCCTCTGGATGTGCAGAGTATGGATTGCAGGCCTCCTACTGCCCCCATCAACATCTGCTACGACATTATTATTATTATTATTATTATTATTATTATTATTATTATTATTATTATTATTACTTTTTTCATTATTACTATTGTTATTTTATTAATATTACTACTACAATTACATGATTATTATTGTGCTATCGTATGCTCTGTCCTCCTGCTCTCTCTTCCCCTCTCTCTCTCACCTGCCCTGAGTCTGGTTCTGCTCGAGGTTTCTGCCTCTTAAAGGAAGCTTCTTCTTGCCACTGTTGCCAAGTGCTTGCTCATGGTGGGATTTGTTGGTTCTCTGTAAATAATATAAAGACCATAGTCTAAACCTGCATTTGTCATTTTACAACACAGGGCTGCACAATAAAATGTAAGTTGTAGCCCCTTCATGCTACACACACAACTATATATATAAAAAAAAAAAAAAAAAAAAACTTTGTCCTTCACCCTCCGCGGTGGTCTCATCCTTCGAGCTCGGGTCCTCTACCAGAGGCCTGGGAGCTTGAGGGTTCTGCGCAGTATCTTTGCTGTTCCCAGTACTGCACTCTTCTGGACCGAGATGTCTGGTGTTCTTCCAGGGATCTGCTGTAGCCACTCCTCCAGTTTTGGGGTCACTGCCCGAGTGCTCCGATGACCACGGGCACCACTGTTGCCTTCACCTTCCAGGCCTTCTCCAGCTCTTCTCTGAGCCCTTGGTACTTCTCTAGTTTCTCATGTTCCTTTTTCCTGATGTTGCCATCGCTTGGTATCGCCACATCAACCACAACGGCTTTCCTCTGTTGTTTGTCAACCACCACGATGTCAGGCTGGTTCGCCATTACCATTCTGTCAGTCTGGATCTGGAAGTCCCACAGGATCTTGGCTCGGTCATTCTCTACCACCTTTGGAGGTGTTTCCCACTTTGACCTCGGGGTTTCCAGTCCATACTCAGTGCAGATGTTCCTGTACACTATGCCAGCTACTTGGTTATGGCGCTCCATGTATGCTTTTCCTGCCAGCATCTTACACCCTGCAGTTATGTGCTGGATTGTCTCAGGGGCCTCTTTGCACAGCCTACACCTTGGGTCTTGTCTGGTGCGGTAGATCTGGGCCTCTATTGCTCTGGTGCTCAGGGCCTGCTCCTGTGCAGCCATGATGAGTGCCTCTGTGCTGTCCTTCAATCCAGCCCGTTCTAGCCATTGGTAGGACTTCTTGATATCAGCCACTTCAGTTATGTTCCGGTGGTACATCCCGTGTAGGGGTTTGTCCTCCCATGATGGTCCCTCCTCCAGCACGTCTTCCTCTGTTCCCCATTGCCTGAGACATTCCCTGAGCACGTCATCTGTTGGGGCCTTATCTTGGATGTACTTGTGGATCTTGGATGTTTCATCCTGGATAGTGGCTCTCACACTCACTAGTCCACGGCCGCCTTCCTTACGGCTAGCGTACAGTCTCAGGGTGCTGGATTTGGGATGGAACCCTCCATGCATGGTGAGGAGCTTTCGCGTCTTAACGTCTGTGGTCTGTATCTCCTCCTTTGGCCATCTTATTATTCCCGCAGGGTATCTGATCACTGGCAGGGCGTAGCTGTTTATTGCCTGGGCCTTGTTTTTGCCATTGAGCTGACTTCTTAGGACTTGCCTCACTCGTTGGAGGTATTTGGCCGTTGCCGTCTTCCTTGTTGCCTCTTCGAGGTTGCCATTTGCCTGTGGTATTCCAAGGTACTTGTAACCATCCTCAATGTCTGCTATTGTTCCTTCTGGGAGTGAGACCCCTTCTGTGTGGACTACCTTCCCTCTCTTCGTCACCATTCGACTGCACTTCTCAAGCCCGAATGACATCCCAATGTCAGAGCTGTAGATCCTGGTGGTGTGGATCAGTGAGTCGATGTCCCGCTCGCTCTTAGCGTATAGCTTGATGTCATCCATGTAGAGGAGGTGACTGATGGTGGCCCCGTTCCTGAGTCGGTATCCATAGCCAGTCTTGTTGATTATTTGGCTGAGGGGTTCAGACCTATGCAGAACAGCAGTGGGGACAGAGCATCTCCTTGGTATATGCCACATTTGATGGATACTTGTGCAAGTGGCTTGCCATTGGCCTCAAGGGTGGTTTTCCATAGCCTCATCGAGTTCGCAATGAAGTCTCTTAGAGTCCTGTTGATGTTGTACATCTCTAAGCATTCAGTGATCCATGTGTGCGGCATTGAGTCATATGCTTTCTTGTAATCAATCCAGGCAGTGCACAGGTTGGTGTGTCGGGCTCTGCAGTCTTGGGTGACTGTTCTGTCAACCAGGAGTTGGTGTTTGGCTCCTCTGGTTCCTCTGCCAATGCCCTTCTGTGCTTTGCTCATGTATTGATCCATGTGTCCACTTATCTTTAGCGATGATGCCTGACATGAGCTTCCATGTTGTGGAGAGACAGGTTATTGGCCGGTAGTTGGATGGGACAGTACCCTTTGCAGGATCCTTCAGGATCAGGATTGTGCGCCCTTCGGTAAGCCATTCAGGGTGCGAACAGCCGGTTTATTCTTCTGGCTTCATTATCTCTCGTGTATCTCTTTAGGCGGCTGGCCAAGGCTTGGAGCCTTTGTTTGGCAGTTTCGAGTGCTTCAGGTATGGGCATCTGGTTGTACTTCTTGGGTACTTGCTTTCTCATTGCACCCTTCTCAGCCTCTGTCAGTTGGCTCACTTCTCTCCGGGCCTCCTTGATTTTTGCCTCCAACCTTCGTTTCCATGGTGGGTATTGTTTCTCATGGCTCCCATGGTTGCTCTTGTAGCCAAGCATCTCTAGGATCACTGCTGCTGAGGCGTATATCAGCTCATTGGTTTCAGTGATGGTTGTGGTAGGGATCGCTCTCACTGCTGCATTCACATCTTCTAGGAGACTTTCTGATGGTACTTCACTTAGCCGTTGTAGTTGGCGTCGGGGTTGCCTTGTATTCATCCTCGCCATGATCCTATCTTTCAGGTCAGTCGCTGCCTCGTTCAGCGTGATTTCTCTTGGGGCTTCGTACCCAATCTCTGGTTGGGGAGCTGCTGGTTGCTCCCCTCTGACCTGTAGTCCTGGCTCCCCCTTGCCGTAGCATTTGTGTTGTACCTCGTCAATCTCAAGTTGTGATAGCAGTTGCCGCTTGTGGATGTTGGAACACTGAGCTACTAGTTGTTTCGCCGTAAGCCTCGATTGTGGGTTTCGAAGTAACCATTCATCCCACATCCTGTGCATGTAACCCCTCTGACTAGGGTTACTGGAGTAGTAGCATTCCAACAGAGCCTTGTTATCGCATCTCGTCCATTTCCGTCTTGTTCCAGTAGCCCATTTGTCGTCTCGATGCCCTGGTTCCCCAACACCTGACGCAGACCTTGTTTGGCGTCTGAGCCGGCATGTCATGTATTTCATCGTCACTCATCATCATGAGGTAGGCAGCAGCGTGAAGGGTCTTGCCTAAGGACCCACACTGGATGATGGGTCATTGCTCATTGCGCACCGAGGGGGATTCGAACCCTTGTTCCCCCGTGAGTGTCCCGTGTCCTACCAAATCGAGCTATCCAGCCGTTCCACCCTGGATGATGGTCATTGCTCAATGCGCCCCGAGGGGGATTCGAACCGGGTCCCCGTGTGAAAGTCATGTGACTTACCAATTGATATATATATATATATATATATATATATATATATATATGTATGAGCTGATATACGCCTCAGCAGCAGTGATCCTCGAGATGCTTGGCTATAAGAGCAACCATGGGAGCCATGAGAAACAATACCGACCATGGAAACGAAGGCTGGAGGCAAAAATCAACGAGGCCCGGAGAGAAGTGAGACAACTGACAGAGGCTGAGATGTGCAATGAGAAAGCAAGTACCCAAGAAGTACAACCAGATGCCCATACCTGAAGCACTCGAAACTGCCAAACAAAGGCTCCAAGCCTTGGCCAGCCGCCTAAAGAGATACACGAGAGATAATGAAGCCAGAAGAATAAACCAGCTGTTCGCAATTCAACCTGCGAAAGTGTACGCTCAATGGCAGAGTAATAACAGCAGAGCAGACCCACCAAGGCTGGAAACTGAACAATACTGGAAAAGTATATGGGAGAGGGAGGCATCACACAACAGCGATGCTCTGTGGCTGGTGGCTCTGAGAAAGGACCACAGCAACCTCCCTGAACAGAATCCAGTCACCATCACAGCGGCAGACATCCAAGAAAGAGTCTCAGGTATGAAGAACTGGACAGCACCGGGCCCTGACAGGATCCACACCTACTGGCTAAAGAAGCTCACTGCACTCCACGAGCGCCTAGCAGCACAAATTAACCAGCTGCTAAGAGATGGGACGCACCCTGAATGGCTTACCGAAGGGCGTACAATCCTGATCCTGAAGGATCCTGCAAAGGGTACAGTCCCATCCAACTATCGGCCAATAACCTGTCTCTCCACAACATGGAAGCTCATGTCAGGCATCATCACGGCTAAGATAAGTGGACACATTGATCAATACATGAGCAAAGCACAGAAGGGCATTGGCAAAGGAACCAGAGGAGCCAAACACCAACTCCTGGTTGACAGAACAGTCACCCAAGACTGCAGAACCCGACATACCAACCTGTGCACTGCCTGGATTGATTACGAGAAAGCATATGACTCAAAGCCGCACACATGGATCACTGAATGCTTGGAGATGTACAACATCAACAGGACTCTAAGAGACTTCGTTGCAAACTCGATGAGGCTGTGGAAAACCACCCTTGAGGCCAATGGCAAGCCATTTGCACAAGTATCCATCAAATGTGGCATATACCAAGGAGATGCTCTGTCCCCACTGCTGTTCTGCATAGGTCTCAACCCCCTCAGCCAAAAAACCAACAAGACTGGCTATGGATACCGACTCAGGAATGGAGCCACCATCAATCACCTCCTCTACATGGATGACATCAAGCTATACACTAAAAGCGAGCGGGACATCGACTCACTGATCCACACCACCAGGATCTACAGCTCTGACATTGGGATGTCATTCGGGCTTGAGAAGTGCAGTCGAATGGTGACAAACAGAGGGAAGGTAGTCCACACAGAAGGGGTCTCACTCCCAGAAGGAACAATAGCAGACATTGAGGAGGGTTACAAGTACCTTGGAATACCACAGGCAAATGGCAACCTCGAAGAGGTAACAAGGAAAACAGCAACTGCCAAATACCTCCAACGAGTAAGGCAAGTCCTAAGAAGTCAGCTCAATGGCAAGAACAAGGCCCAGGCAATAAACAGCTACGCCCTGCCAGTGATCAGATACCCTGCGGGAATAATAAGGTGGCCAAAGGAAGAGATACAGACCACAGACGTTAAGACGCAAAGCTCCTCACCATGCATGGAGGGTTCCATCCCAAATCCAGCACCCTGAGACTGTACGCTAGCCGTAAGGAAGGCGGCCGTGGACTAGTGAGTGAGAGCCACTATCCAGGATGAAACATCCAAGATCCACAAGTACATCCAAGATAAGGCCCCAACAGATGACGTGCTCAGGGAATGTCTCAGGCAATGGGGAACAGAGGAAGAGATGCTGGAGGAGGGACCATCATGGGAGGACAAACCCCTACACAGGATGTACCACCGGAACATAACTGAAGTGGCTGATATCAAGAAGTCCTACCAATGGCTAGAGCGGGCTGGACTGAAGGATAGCACAGAGGCACTCATCATGGCTGCACAGGAGCAGGCCCTGAGCACCAGAGCAATAGAGGCCCAGATCTACCACACCAGACAAGACCCAAGGTGTAGGCTGTGCAAAGAGGCCCCTGAGACAATCCAGCACATAACTGCAGGGTGTAAGATGCTGGCAGGAAAAGCATACATGGAGCGCCATAACCAAGTAGCTGGCATAGTGTACAGGAACATCTGCACGGAGTATGGACTGGAAACCCCAAGGTCAAAGTGGGAAACACCTCCAAAGGTGGTAGAGAATGACCGAGCCAAGATCCTGTGGGACTTCCAGATTCAGACTGACAAAATGGTAATGGCGAACCAGCCTGACATCGTGGTGGTTGACAAACAGCAGAGGAAAGCCGTTGTGGTTGACGTGGCGATACCAAGTGATGGCAACATCAGGAAAAAGGAACATGAGAAACTAGAGAAGTACCAAGGGCTCAAAGAAGAGCTGGAGAAGGCCTGGAAGGTGAAGGCGACAGTGGTGCCCGTGGTCATCGGAGCACTCGGGGCAGTGACCCCCAAACTGGAGGAGTGGCTACAGCAGATCCCTGGAAGAACACCTGACATCTCGGTCCAGAAGAGCGCAGTACTGGGAACAGCGAAGATACTGCGCAGAACCCTCAAGCTCCCAGGCCTCTGGTAGAGGACCCGAGCTCGAAGGCTGAGACCACCCGCGGAGGGTGAAGGACGAAGTTTTATATATATATATAACATTTAGTATAGAATAAAATGAAATTAAAATAAAATAAATAAAACAATATATACAGTAATTTACATACATACCTATACACATATACACCCAGAAAGTAATAACTCTGTAGTGCATTTTTTGAATTTGTGTCTGGGGGAATGTAAATAGCAGGAACAAGATAGTGTTGACAATATGGCCGGCATCTTAACATAAAAAAAAACATGAGACCTGGGAAACATTGTCCATCAATTCTGGCTATGTTTGAGCACCAAGCATCAATGATGTAAACACCTGTTTCTGAGTTAGCCCATTAGTCCCACTTTGTCTATTCCATTTTCCTACGACAGGACATTAGCCAGGAGTAGACTGAGTAGTGGAACAGCCTTAGGTCCAAGCTGGGTTAGCTTAGCTTCTGCATCTACACGCACCGCCATTACCATGGCAAACATATCAATACAGATATTGATACTGATATCAATACATTTTATTTTTAAAAGCAACTAATGTAACATCCTGCAGGGAAGAGATATGTGTCAGGATTTATGAGGTAAATTATAGGTTAATTCTGAACATATTTTAATACCACTGATTAATTTTACAAAAATAAGGCATTTCTCTTTAGCCCTAGACTAACTAACCTTAACGCAAGACAGCTTTTATTGCTAAATGACGAATGTTTGTTTGAATTCTCTGATCTAATGAGGTGATCGCTAAAAAAAGAGCAGCACTGAGTTCATGAGCTCAAAACTAACCTATCTTAAGGTTAATCAATCCCATGTTATTATCAGTACTCAAAGCAAGATTTAAACTCTGTCGTATCTGTTTTTTTAGGATAAATCATCCCCTACTGACTAACCCTAACCTGCTAACACTGACTGGTGTTTGTTACACCTCTGCTGTTAAAACTGAGCTCAATAAGCAAACTCTGTGAGGTAAAACCATCCTCAGTTGTCACTTAGTTTCTGACACATCTAACATTAGATCAGATTAAATTTAAACCCGATGGCCAACAAGGTCCTCAAATTAAACCATACATACATCATTTATCATCATCTACCAAAACACCTCATATAATCATATATCTATATATATATATATATATATATATATATATATATATATATATATATATATATATATATATATATATATATATATCTGCATCTGCTCGTTTAATTCATAATATTACTCTCTACATTACTCTATGATTTACTGGACATTATGTGCAATATCATGGACATAATCATTGAACATTTTGAATTAACCATATATATACGCTCACCTGTACTTGAGATTTGATATTGTACATCCATAGCTATATGTCACTTCTCGTACATATCTATGATGCTACCGTTAACCTGTATATATTTTTGGCATTGTGAATATTTTGGATTTGCACTTTATTGATATTTTATATTTGCACTTTTTTAATTTGCACTATTTCTACTTTGTACTGCAACTGCTGCACAACACTTTCCCCCGGGATAAATAAAGTTCTATCTTATTTTGTAATCTCCGTCAACACAGCGTGGCAGCATAAACACTGCATTGGCTATCAAATAAATGCAAGCTCACATTACGGGCAGATGACTGTAATGTCACTCTAGTAAATAATTCCACCTTGTGGCCAAGAGTTGGACCTGAAAACATTAAAATCATAGCCAGAACAGTAGGATATGGTTGAAAGTGGACCTTGTGTTTATAATAGTCATCACAGTTACAAATCACAGCTACAAAAATTCATACAGGTGTTTCCTGTTCTGCTACGTCTATTTTTAAGGTTTGTTTAGGTTCAGGCACATAACTACTTAAAAGTGGTGGTCGTGGTTAAAAGAAAGGAAACAGGAAGTTAATAGCAGCCTCCAATTATCCAAATCAACCTCCTCCTCCAGAATGGGTTTAATAACAACATACTCCCTCCTTTGTTCCTGACAACAGTTATTATTCACACAGTGACCACTAGAGGTGAAGGCAGGTCAATTTAACTGTTTGAACAAACAACTGCTGCTGTTTTTTTGTTTTGTTTTAATATAAAATCTAAAGGATAGGTTTATATCACCTTGTAGTAATGGGTTTTGATTATATGTCATGAATGTGAAACTAAACTAAAACCAGAGATCATGTGACAGTTCAGCTTGTTTTTCATGACTTGTGTGTCATGTCGTTCACTGTTCTTTGTTTGTTTGTCTGCAGAGGGGTTATTCTGGACTCTCCGCTGTGTCTGAACGCAGGCGGTAGGTACTTCGTGGACGTCATCTTCAGCAAACAGCCCGGATCTGACGGCTCCTTCAGCTCACACATCCTGATCGACTCGGTGAGGAGGTCTTCATCTGTTCAACTAAAACTCATTCTGAGTGATTGACAGTTCACTAAACTCCTCCCCCAAACAGGAACTGTCCAGTCATAGCTTCGCAACAGTAACTTGTCACAGCAGGTGTGTCAGTGTTTGTATTTGTCCACATGGAGCTGTAGTCAGAGAGAAACTCTGAGTCCATTATCACTTTTCTAAAATCAAAAACACAAGAGCAAAAGAGAAATGAATGCCTTTTCTAACAAAGTTAGACAAATAATTTCTAGATGGTTCATCGAATATTATGTATTGAATTGTTTACTTGAATGGATTTTTTTTAGATGGGTCTGATTCCCAGAATCGAGTCTGTCCAAGATTTCTGCTCCCAGAGTGACCTCGACTCTTTTCGCCGCTTTCGCTGCATTGGATTGGCTGCCGAGCTCGGCCCGCAGGAGTCACTACCACAAGTCTGTGAGGGACTCATTAAGAGCATGTCGGCACGAATCCACAACGGAGCCGTTCGTAAGTAGTTCAACACGGATCCACCAGTGAGCCTTTAGTCAGCTGCTCCACACATTGAGAGAGGCTGTGTGAAGGAACTGAAATGGACACAAAGCTCCACGTTAGCATTTTTAGAAGGACTTTTTTTATAACTTTCAACATTTTGTGTGTCACGTCAAGATTTTTCTGTAATTCCTGGTTCTTGATTTTTACTGAACCTCTTCTCGTTTTGTTTTCTGTGCTCATCTCAGATTTGTACCTGTTGTCAGTTTGCAGGTGTAACGTGGTCGGCTCTCTCGGACCATCCTGCAGTAAACTGGGAGGGTTCTGTGAATGCAAACCCAATGTGATTGGCCGTTGCTGTGATACCTGTGCACCACTGACATTCGGCTTCGGACCTGACGGCTGCAAACGTAAGGAACTCTGACAACCAAAATTTAATGAATCCAAAACATGTCTGAAATGATTTAAAGCACATAAAGATAAATATACAAAGTTTGTATAATTTTTAGGACAAATGAATGAAAATCAGTCCATGATGATTTTTCTCTGCTGTGTTATTAACAGCATGTGAGTGCGACCGTCGTGGCTCGATGTCGGAGTTGTGCGATCAGGTCAGAGGTCAGTGTGCGTGTCGTTCAGAAGTAACGGGCCGACGCTGTGATCGCTGCCGGACGGGATTCTGGGGTTTCCCGTTCTGTCGACAATGTAAATGTAACGGACTGTCAGAGGTGTGTGCTGAAGAGACCGGAGAGTGTCTGAACTGCAGGGAGCATGCCACTGGACCGAACTGTGACAGGTTTTTATAAATATATAACACTGGACCAAAGTGTGACAGGTTATATGTATCATAATGCATCAATACATATACAACACAGGTCGTACTGTGACAAGTTGTATATATACATAATAATATATTTATAAATATATAACACAGGCTGCATTCTGACAGGTTATATATGTAAATATATAACCCTAGTACGTCACATATCTGTTGTGTAGCTGTGTGTTGTGTAGTGTTGTACATGTTTCATTCCAAAAGATAAGAATTGACACCTACTGTAACTAACATCTTCATTAGTTCTCATGTTTAATCTTGTTAAACTGGATCTTTTGGATATTTTACACTCTGAAATTTTATGAAATGTTTTAGTACATACAGTTCTGTAGATGTTCTGGTTCTGATTACACATCTGTGTTGCTGATGCAGGTGTGTAGAGGGTTACTATGGTAACCCCATCTCCAGACAGCCCTGTCAGCCCTGCCTGTGTCCAGACGTTCAGAGCAGTGGACGATTCTTTGCCACTTCCTGCCAACATGACCCACAATCCTTCAGTCTAACCTGTAACTGCAGGGAGGGGCACACAGGTAGGAGCTGACCTCTATGTCTCACCATTTTACCTGTCTGTACGTACTCAGGTGAGTCCCAGTCCTGGGTTCAGGTTCCTGTAGACAATCAAACAGAGCACTGGTATTGGACAATGTTGAGAACCAAAGATGACAACACTGAAGACCAGTATGAGATATGAACAACCACTTTCTCATTTCATTTGACCTCAGAGAGGCAGACAGATATCTATGATACTTTGATTCAGTGTTCAGGTGTGTCAGAGGGCTCGACACTAGAGGGCAGCAGACTGTCAATTTGACAGTGAGAGAAAAGATATAGTTTTGTTTATGTACATAAACCTGTGAACACAGTGAATATGTCAGAACAATAATTATAACTGACTGTGACTCTCAGGTCCACGCTGCAACAGATGCAGCCCTGGTTTCTATGGTGACCTGGCATTGCAAGGTGCCAGCTGTGAGGAGTGTCCCTGCAACAACAACATCGACCCAGACGACCGCGACGCCTGCAACAGCCTGACGGGAGAATGTCTGCACTGCCTCCACAACACGATGGGACCACGCTGCCAAGATTGCAAACCTGGTTACTATGGCAACGCCCTAGACCAGGACTGCAAAGGTAAAGACAAGGGTATAAAATGATGATGATGATAATGATAATAATAAAACCTTATTCATATAGCATTTTTTTTACTAAAAGATACGATACGATGTTTTCCATCCATCGATTTCTGCCACATTTCTGCCACTGGGTCTAACCCTGGGTCGCCTCCCTGCCCAGAAAACCTCCACATGGAGGTGTCCAGAAGGCATCGGAATCAGAATCAGATGTTGAACCAACTCAACTGACTTCTTTCAACATGACGGAGCAGTGGTTCTCCTCTGAGGTCCTCCTGGATATCTGAGCTCCTCACCCTGTCTCTAAGGCTGAGTCCAGACACCCTGCAGAGGAAACTAATTTCAGCTGCTTGGATCCACCATCTCATTATTTTAGTCACTACCCATTGACCAGGACCACAGCTGAGGACTGGAACAGAGATCCACTGGTGTATCCAGAGCTTCACCTTGAGTATCAGCTCCTTGTGAACCACATTACTACTGATGCTGCTCAGATCTACCTGTTGATCTCACCTCCAGCTGACCCTCACTGGTGAACTCCTTCACTTGGCAGTATGCTCTCTAGGACTCCACCCAGAAACTCCAACAAGGCCAGACACACTGCTGTTTGTTACATAACCACAGACAGCAGTCAGAGACTTCCTCTCAGACCTGAAGAGCGCTGGTTTCCCTATTCTGTGCGAGGTAGTGCTGTCACACAGTCGCTGTATCGTAAAGGTTTTCAAACCACTCAGTCTGACCCCTCGCCTTGGATGGCACGACCAGGAGCTGTTGCCCTTGAAAAGACAGCTCCCAGGATCATGGTGGGATGCTAACATCTCCACCGTGTTGAGGTGGAGATTCTCAGAAGAGAAAATATCACAAAATGAAAATAAAATACCTATGAAAACAATGGTACAAGAAAGAGGAGCCTTACAAACATGGCAGAATGGTAAAGACGAGGGTGAAACTTTGTGACTGCTGGATTATACGTTTTTCTTTAAACCTCAGCAAACTAAATACTTCCATGTGTATCAGATATATTATGTATGTAATATATTTATTGTGTATTTTCCAGAGTGCTCCTGTGACCGGCGGGGGACAGAGGTGACTCAGTGTCCTCTGGGGAGCTCCTGTTTCTGTGATTCGAGGACAGGACAGTGTCCCTGCAGGACGGGGGTGGTGGGCGTCCTCTGTGACGAGTGTGAGGATGGATACTGGAATCTGGATGGAGCGTCGGGATGTCAACCCTGCGGCTGTGATCCTGTTAACTCTTTCTCCAACATCTGCAACAAGGCAAGACCACGAAAGTGACCACACAGAATACTCAGAATAATTATTCTGTATGCTATTTACCTCACACTACAGAATCACATGGGGCGCACTGTAAGTTTCCATTAAAGTGAAATGTGTTGTAATGTGTAACTTCATGGGATAAAACAACTGAATTTTCATCAGTCAGTAAGTAAAGTTTGTGTATTGCGCATTTCCAGAACAGATGTCAGTGTTTCACAATAAAAGACAAAGACTTAAGATACTGTAAAAGTACTAATTACTTACAGTAGATGAACGATTGATCATAAAACATTTATTGAATGTGGCGGTGATGCGTTTAGGTGACGGGACAGTGTCCGTGTCGTCTTGAATTTGGAGGAAGACAGTGTGACGAATGTGGAGAAAATCATTTTGGGAATCCAGACCTGCAGTGTATCTGTGAGTGAAAACGCACCTCTAACATTGTCTTTAACCCTTTCTGTGACAGAGCTCTAGGTTGTTTTTAACTCGTCAAAGTCTCGTTCTTAGCTTGTGACTGTAACATGGAGGGAACCGAGCGCCCATCATGTAACTCTGAAACCGGTGAGTGTATCTGTCGGATCGGCATCACCGGTATCTTTTGTGATGAGTGTGCCCCCGGCTATGACTCGGCGTTCCCAGCCTGCGAAGAGTGCCACCCCTGCACCACCCTCTGGGCCGAAAATGTCACCGATGTCCAGCAAGCCGCTCAAAGGATGAGAACCTTCATCCCTCGCCACAGGAACGACCTGCGGCCCACAGAAAGTCGCCACCGGCAACGGATGCTGGAAATGCGCTCCAAGCTGGACGGCCTCTCCAACCTGACAGGACTCTCCCCGCCAAAAGTGGAGAAGGTGGAGAAACTGTATGCAATGACTGGGTAAGTTCTGTAGTTATTAACTTAAAGGAAAATTCTGTAGTTTTACAGCCTCACAGCAGCATCAGAAGACACTGAGTAACCCTGTCAAAGTGTCATTAAAACACTTTAAAGTGTCTACATGGTCCACACAGTGTTAATTTAACTCATTCAACTGTTGTTGTTTTGACACTCTAACAGAGTTACTACTGACCCTGTGTGTGGTTAAAATTTAAACACTTACCAGTGTTAGCTTGTCTCAACACCAGTGTAAAGTGTTTGATATGGAGTAACATATGAAGACCTGGAATCACAGATGAGACTAAAGGTGCTTTCAGACAGTGAGCAGTCACCACTGCACGGCAGGGAGAAACGCCACTGCACCTCCGATCCGACCAGCCTGAACACCGCAGGCTGCTGCTATCCACCTGGAATCTCATCACGCAGCTGAATAGATTGGATTGTTACTTAAAATAGAGGAAATGGATTATTACAGAAAGGTTTGCTATAATCCGAAGCAACCGGGCCGGCTTGTTTTTAGTACTGAGAGCTAGCCTATGAAGACCGCAGATACTGACGCTAACGACTGTAGCCTAATCTCCGCAGCGGGTCCACTTGTTGCTGCTTGCTGTCCTGTCTGTGGTTCTCCGCTGTCACCTCTGCTAAAACCATATCAACGCTGTGGGCTCCAGGTTAGAGCCTCTGCGTGTAAGTGCCTGGGCCCTCACTTGTCTGCAGCGGCTAACTGATCTCTAAAGTATTTTGCACTTTTGGCCCATGTAGTGGCGTCCTTTTTTTATTTCTGTTCCTAGCCACCCCATCTACAATCTATGGTTCCACTCACCTCCCCATCTGGCTGTGTCAGCTGTGCCCGCCTGGTCGATAAGATCACAGTGCTGGAAGGAAGAATCTCTATGCTGTACCAGATCCAGGAAGCTGAAAAACTCCTGGATTCCATCACTTTCGGTCCAGCACAAACGGAAACAACCAGTGCCCGTGAGTCTGATGCGACTGCTCCCTGTCCTGCGGTCGGGGGTGATGAAGTTGACTCTCCTCAAGAGTCTGGTGCCATCGCACACTGTCTTGCTGCTGATGCCCCTCCACTCATCACTGTCCCTATTGACTCGTGGTTATAGCCCGGGACTAAGCCTAAAGCCCCGGTCAGCTCCACTCCATCCCACCACGAGTCCTGGAAGCTGGTCGGTGCTCGCAGCAGGAGAGGCAGGCACTCCCCTCCTGCGTCTCCTAACTATAACATCCAGCTGGAGAATAAATACCACATTCTTGACCTGCATGACTTTCCTCCTCTGGCCGCAGATTCCCTGCCTCATTGTACACCTCTCCAGCCGTCCCGTGGGTCCCACGGGTTGTGCCCCGGATCCCTCCTCCAACCATATGTGAGCACCCCTCTCACAGGGCTCGCCGCTCCATACCACTCTTTACACCTAGTTGACTGCTTTAATCTTTTATGCACTTTAGAAAGAGTCGCTCCCCACAAAAATAGAATCAAAGCAAATTGTAAATCACAACCTTGGATAAATGAACTTGTAGCTGTAAAAGACTGCAGGAAGGCTGAGCAGAGGTGGAAGAATATCAGTCTTCAGGTCCACTACGTGGCTGTGAAGTACCTTCTACTTAATTATAACAGAATGGTGAAAGATGCAAGAACACGTTACTTCTCTTACTTACCTTTATATCACAAATACTTGAAAAAATTGTGGCTAAGCAACGTTTTGCAGCTGTGGAAGATAACATCTTTGAAACCTTCCAATCTGGTTTTCGTCAGCATCACAGCACAGAGACTGCCCTTCTGAAAGTCACTGAGTGATGCTGGCATGTGCCCCATTCTCGTAGTGCTTGATTTGAGTGCAGCTTTTGACACGATCGATTATAGTATTTTATTAGACAGATTGAGGAAATGGGTGGGCATATCGGGCACTGTACTGAGTTGGATCAAATCTTATCTTTCAGACAGAAAATTCTGTGTGTCCATTAACAACCATAGGTCGTCATTTGTTACTATCATGTATGGGGTACCTCAAAGGTCAATTTTGAGACGAATTTTATTCTCTCTTTATATGCTCCCCCTAGGTAATATAACTCGTAGACATGGTGTTTCCTTTCACTGTTATGCTGATGACAAACATAGTTGTACGTCCACATTAAGCCCACTGACCTCAGTATGCTGAGTTTTTTACAGGAGTGCCTAGTAGATGTAAGAAACTGGATGTCAAATAACTTTCTTCAATTGAACTCAGCCAGAACAGAAATTATTGTCATTGGCTCCAGTAACATAAACATTCAAATACTGCCATCTACTGGTACCTGCTTGAGAACATAAAGCCTGTTGCTAGAAATCTTGGCATCTTGTTTGACTGTAATCTAAGCTTTGAGCAGCACGTTACAAAACTAGTACAAACTTGCTTTTATCAACTAAAGAATTATACCAGAAGTTTTAAAGACACAGAAACTATTTTACATGCTTTTATCGCATCGCACCTGGATCACTGTAAAAGCCTTTTTACGTGCCTAAATAGAAAAACTGTAGACCGGCTACAGACCGTACAGAACTCAGCTGTAAACAGTTTGAACACATCACCTGGTTTTAGCCTCTTTACACTGGCATCCAGTGCATTTTAGAATTGATTTTAAGGTCCTTTTAATTACTTACAAGTCACTAAATGGTCTGTATATCTCAGATCTTTTGCATCTCGAGGTCCTCTGGCAGGGGCCTAATATGTGTTCCAGACTCTCGGACCCCTGTCACTCCAGCAGCCCTGAGGAGAAGAGATCAGAGCAACAGCAGCTAGCTAACATCGAGGTAATTAATTAAAACAGTTACAAGAATCATGGAAAACTTTAGATAATAAAGCTTTAAAATGAAGACGAGTGAGGGCCTGGGCTGGTGTAGTGCCTGGGGTTTATGAAATAGTATCATCAGTAAAAATATTTACATTGAAGTATTGACTTGGAAGTATTATGTTATTTATGTATAGTGTAAACAGCAGTTGACCAAGGATAGACCTCTGGGGCGACCAATTTCCGATGGTAAGATGGCTTGACTGAGTACCATCAGCAACAACAGTCTGGGTTCTCTCTGTAAGGTAAGAGTGGAACCAGTTAAGCGTGGCTTCATCTAGACCTATAGACTGTAGTTTGTGGAGTATGATTTTGTGATCGAATATCAAATGCTTTAGAGAGGTCAATGAAGAGGGCAGCACACAACTATCCCTTTAACTTTCCAGCAATGTATTTCACAAACTAGTTAGCAACTTAACGTGAACACACCACTTTGACTCCACTACGTCTGCTCAGCTGTGCCCACTACTACTACTACATGTGCTACACGTTGCTGAGAGTATTGTAGCCATAGCGACAGCCCACATCCCAGCATGCACTGGCTAGTGCTGAAAGCAGTTAGCTGCCTTATGTTTCAAAATGCAAATGTTTTTTGTTAGTGTTTGTAATGTGTCTGTTCAGAACATGGTGGTTTATATAGGTGTTACGGACAGAACTGGCCGGAGACACAAGGAAGGGTATGATATAATTTACTGAAGCACAAGTACGTAGATAGTGAGTGGAAGGAAGTATACTGTCCTTTGGTAGTTAGGTAGGTAGTTGTCATTTTTGTGCTGGTTTAAAGTTTTAATAATTAGTGAGGTAGCTGTTACATTTCATGACTCCAGCTGTATTTTACTGGTATGATGTGAGGTCTTGAGAGCTTTTCTGTCTCATTTTATGCTGCTTGCCACTGTAGTGACTGTAGTACTGGATAAACTTTATAGTGATGCTAATATATTACATATACATATACATATACATATACGGTGATACGATATACAAGCGAATGCAAGCCAATATTGGCTGACCGATAAATTGATCAAGTGTAACATGCTCCTTAGAGGTAGAAAATGGCGGACGAGTGGGCACAATAGACACAGGAGGATAAATTTTATTTTTATCACCTATGACCAGGGTTGTGACCTGACATGGACTTTGTGTTGTGGACATTGAGCTGGTCACGCTGGAGGCAGAGTGCCAATGTAGTCTACGGGGACCCAAAGCTGACGGTCTAGGTGCTCCAAAGTTCCGAAATGCAAGTGAATTTAATTTAGAGGTCAGTTTCTCTCTCTGTGCCTCTACTCCAATGACGAGTACCTCTGTTTTATCCTGGTTGAGCTGAAGGAAGTTCTGAGCAATCCAAGCATTAATGTCTAAAATACACTTGTGGAGGGCACCATTAAGGCTTGTGTCATCAGGAGACACAGCAATATAGAGTTGAGTATCATCAGCATAACTGTGAAAATTTCTTCCTGGTCTTCATAAAGACTGAAAAGGACTGGACCTTGGATCGAGCCTTGTGGTATGCCACAGCTGATGTCATATTTTTTAGACGACTGTTGTTTGTTCAGGGCAACAACAAATTCTCTACCTGTGAGGTAACACGTAAAACAGTGCCAGAGGGGTCACACATTTATGAAGTCAGTCTATGAGAATATTGTGGTTGACTGTGTCAAATGCTGCACTCAGGTCAAGGAGAACAAGGACGGAGAGTTTTTTGTGTCCAAGTTGATTCTCAGGTTGTTAGCAACCTTTACCAAGGCCATTTCTGTGCTGTGATGGGCCGGAAAACCTGACTGAAAGTTTTCAAAAATGCAGTTTGAGGTCAAAATTTTGCCGGAAGATTCGAAATTGGTCTAAAATTGCTGAGAACTGATGAGTCAAGGTTGTTTTTCTTCAGGAGGGGTTTCACCTTAGCAGTCTTGAGTGTGGTTGAAAAACACCTTGTCTGTAAAGAATAGTTAATAATAGATTGGCTCTCATCTAAAAAAAAAACTTAGAAATTGTTTTCAAAAAGTTGGTAGGATGGGATCAAGAGTAGGAGTGTCACAATCATGGAATTTTTGTTGACAGTTAATTGTCATACAAATAATTGCGATTAATGATTGAACTGTCTTTTTCTGTTCATTTTCTGCCACTATTGTAGTATAAGTCTAATAATAGTTTAATAATACATATACAGTACACCTTATGAAGACGAAAAGCCATTTATTGGCATTGAATATTGGAACGTGTACATTGGGGGGACGCACACACCTACACTTCTCTCTTACTGCAAGCACACTGGCTTGCCTCGCCCCGCTTCTTTCTGTTTCTGTCTTGCTGTATCTGTCTGCTCTGTTGACTTTCTTTGTCAACAGTATGTTTTATAAAGTTGCCCAAAAAACACAACCCACGTTTTTTTTTCACCTGCGATTCTGTGAACAAAAGCAGGTGAGCAGCGTGTGGAGGAGGCTTGTTGATAATGATGTAGCCGATCAAAACGATCGAAACCAACATGGTACCGAATGACACAGTTACCAACGGGTGCACTTACAAGCTTTTACTAAACAATGGCATAAGTAGGCCTACATTAAACTACTGTGTGTTTCTCTGCAGAGCATGTGCGATTGTCAGTAGACCACACGGGAGGAGGTAGAGCGAGGGGAAATTGTCCACTAGTTAATCAATTATGGATGGCGTCGTTCTCTCGGACAGATAAAAAAAAATGCTAAAATGGATTACCAAATATACTTTGCCGGCTGTTAATATACATGGGCGGCTGCCCAAGTAAAGTCTATGTGTGGGAAACACTGCGGAAAACAACATGGAAATAGTGATGGAAATATGACATTTCTGTTAGTTTCATCCAGCTGTTTAACAGGTGAATGGAAACTAATTTAGCAATTATGCCAAATGATCGCGGTCAGCTCAAATAATCAAAATCAGGCAATTATGTAATAATTGTGACAGCCCTAATCAAGAGGGCAAGTGGAGGGCTTAAGCTATGATACTACCTTCATGAGCATAAAGTTATTGCCAGCACAGGGGGCTGACACCTGAGTTTAAAATAGCATGATGCACAAACGAACAAAAGTCACCCAAAGATATGTCCCTGTTGTCAGCTGACAATATAATTGCGGCTTTGAAAGTAACTTATTTCCTGTTCTGACACTATTATACTTTATAGAAACACTATATTGTCTGTTGTGTCTTCTTATAATGTTAAATATAAAAGCAAAGAGACAGTTCTGTCATTGATTCACTCCTGCTAGTTTTAAGTGAATACTTTTCTGTTCTCTCTGGAAAATGTTTAACTCAATAATCAAACATTTTTAAACGTTTTCTTCCTAACAGGAAGCTCAAAGATGCCATCAACCCGAACATGATTCTGATCGACCCGTCTCCTCTACTCAACACTGAAATCGGCAACATTCATCTAGAGTTCAGGAAGCTGGTGAACAACCTGAAGGAGAAACTCACCGAGGATCCAGGCGATGAAGATGAATACCAGGAAGGTATACAGATGTTCTAATATTTTAACTTACTAAAAACACAGACGATCCTTCTCTGAAGGTGCTTTAGAAAGTTCTCACACCCCTTCACTTTCTGCACACATCTCCAGATGTAGTTAAAGTTTAATAGAATATTTAAGTGTCCTTTGATATGCTCCAGATGAGTTGTCTCACAAGTGTTTTCTTTAACCTCTCTACCATAAACTCCTGACTGACGGAGTTTCTCAGATGGTTCTCCATCTCTGCAGAGGATTTCTGTTACTGTGGTCTCCTCCCTGATCGAGGTTCAGTTTTTGATGCTCTGCATCACTTCATCTAACTCACTCCAGAATTTCTCCTTCTCTTCTAACTCACATCCTACCTGTGGGGCAGAACCAATCACAACATTGAACATCACCCCTTCAATTTCCGGCTTCAGACTTATCAACCTGTCTGATACTCTTTTCACCTCTAGAACATTCCTCACAAAATCCTCTTTCAGGATAACTCCTACTCCGTTTCTCTTCCTATCTGACCCATGGTAGAACAACTTGAACCCTGCTCCTAAGCTTCTAGCCTTGCTACCTTTCCACCTGGACTCCTGGACACACAGTATGTCCACCTTCCTTCTCTGCATCATGTCGATCAACTCTCTAGCTTTCCCTGTCATAGTCCCAACATTCAAAGTCCTTACTGTCAGTCCTACATTCTTAGCTTTCCTCTTCTCTCTCTGCTTACGAACACACCTTCCTCCTCTCCTTTTTCGTCTTTGACGACTTGAGGACTTTGAGGACTTCTTACAGTAATAAGTCCACTGTTATCCTAGGAAAATTTAAACCTTTAGAATCTGTTTTATCATTATCTTGCTCAGATCTCAGCCTCCACAGTGTGATGGCAGAGGTCTACAGAGAGTTCCCTCAGAGAGCTGTTATACTATATATGTGATGAGATACATTCACTCCCTGTCATGAATGTACCCGCATCTTTCACTTCACACAAAAGTTCAATCTGATTGAACTTTGACCTGTGAAATCACAAGGCTCCTCAGCCAATCAGAGAGAAGAGCTGGGACTGACCTCTCATTCAGGAAATATTGGCTGCTTCTCATTTGTCTTACATGTCTCCATGTTTCCATCACTTGCGTCTAATCCGTCCCACTGAGGACACAAGAAGAGACGCAGGAAAAGAGGGGAGAAATGAGATGTCCTTTCCTCTGATGTGTCATCTGAAGTGATGTTGTCACCATTTCTGATGACAACAGCACAGCCAGATCAGCTGTCACTCTGCAGGTGTTACCAGCTCTGACTTTGTATTTGCACAGATATGTGATCAGTGGTGTAGTGGTGCCTGGAGAAATGGGTATACTTACTGCTTACTGTTATTTGCTGACATCAAACTTGATGAGGAGCGAACACAAGTTGATCTGATTGCTGTTCCCGCAATTCACACTCATGGTGATATTTTTCTCTTTGCGTGACCAGAAGGATAGTTCCACTTCATTTTCTGCTTCAGGCGGGGCACAGACGCAGCAACGTTTTACTGGTAACGTCAGACTACTCACACACACATACTTCCAGCAATAAAAAAAAACACTCGACCACAACGCCTATTCCTTCACCGGCTTGGTCGCACTAGTCGAGATCCTCTTCTTCTTATCACTGTTTAAACAAAGAGTCCAAAACACAACCAGCCTGTCTGTCTGTCTGTCTGTCTGTCTGTGTGTCTGTCTGTGTGTGTGTGTGTGTGTGTGTGTCTGTCTGTCTGTCTGTCTGGCAGCCCCGAGGTCCAGCACGCTACTGCATATAAAGGGAGAGGGTTATTAGTAATTATTCAATTAGACAATTAGCTCTCCCTGGCACTGCTCACCTAAACCACTCCCCCACCTCTCTCTCTCTCCCTGCAGCTGACTGCTACCTATGCCCATCTCCCACCTCCACAAATTGACAAATTGGTACAATCCGTACAGAGTGGAGAAGGCCGTTTTTTCCTTAGACTCTGGAGACTAGGGAATCAGTGCCAGTAGCCTTTGGTCAAATCCAGTGTCGCAAAAAATCCAGCAGTGCCCAACCGATCCAGGAGCTTGTCGACCCTGAGCATCAGATGGCCATCAAACTGTGACACATCATTCACCTTGCAGTAGTCCATACAGAACTGTCCCATCTTTCTTGACCACAAGAAGGATGGGACTACACTGTCGCACTGTTGGACTCTTCTTTTACTCTCCAGCACGGCCTTTAATTCCTCCTGAACCAATTTTCTTATGTGTTCGGGTAATTGAAAGGGCTGTGAACACACTGTCAAGTCCCTATTGTCATATTGTCAAGTTTCAATATGGTGTTCTATGAGAGTTGTGCGACCTGGCAGGGGGGAGAACACATCAGCAAAACGCTGTTGCAACCTGGCAACGTCTGCTCTCTGGGACAGTGTAAGATGGTCTTCATAAGGGAGCGAGGTAGGATTGGTGGATTTTGCAACCTCAGGCCACAACTCATCTCTTTCTTTCACTGTGGTCACCAGAGATACAGACTCTGTACAAGCTTTTAGGTGGTAGGGGTAGTAAATTTGTGTCATCCTCATGCACAAATTTATGGATCATGGACTTCAAGGTTTTGTTCAGATGCTTGACAAGGCCATTGGTCTGAGGGTGGTATACACTGGTCCGAATTGACTTGCCCAATAATCCGCAACACTCTCTTAATGTGCGTGACATGAACAAGGTGCCCTGGTCCGTCAGGCTCTCTTTCAGGATCCCGACTCAGGAGATGACCTTAAACAGTGCCTGTGCCACGCTCTTTGCAGAGATGGTTTGCAGAGGCACTGCTTCGGGATATTGCGTTGCGTAATCCACCAGAATTAACACAGCAATGTCCGCATGTACTCTGGTGAAATGGCCCAATGAGGTCCATACCAATACGATCAAACAGGACCTCATTGAGTGACAATGGGCACAAAGGCGCTCTCGGGATGGCTGGCTGGTTAACCATCTGGCATTCGGGGCAAGACGAACACCAGCGGTGTACGTCTCCCACAATCCCAGGCCAATAGAATCGGGCTATTATCCGGTCTAGTGTTTTATTAAACCCCATATGCCCAGCCATTGGGTTATAATGAACTGCTTGGAAAACTGTTCGGCGGCTTTTTGGTACCATCAACTGGGTAATTTCTTCTCCTGTCTGAGTGTCATGACTCTGTACAGCCTGTCCTTAATCAAAGAACAGTGACTATGCTATGACTGTGCTGCGTCAGGGCACACCAAATGACCAGTCTTTATCACTTGGTCGAAGGCAAAGCGTAGAGTGTCATCACAAGACTGTTCCAGTGGAAAATCTTCCATGGAGGGTAACACGGGAACCTGCAGAGCCTCCTGCAGAGGTGAAGTAAGAGGCGTTGTGGTTGAGAGTTTTGATGATTGCTGGAAGTATGCGTGTGTGAGCAGTCTGACTAAATAATAAACATTACCTGTAAAACGCATAGCTGGTTTATGCCGGGGGAACCCACGGTAGCAACAGTCCTTCTACAACTGCAGCCCAACGTACCTTGGCATAAACTATAAAGGAGGATGCCCCAGAATGCAATGAGTGTAGCAATTAGCAGATGCAATGAAGATGTAGCTATAGAAGAATGTAATTGAAGTAGCAATTGCAGAATGCGATGAAATGTAGCAATTCCAGCAACATAATATGCCACTTGTCAAAATGACTGATGGATATGACCCACTTAACCTGAATACAATGAAAATCAAGAATCCAGCAGAAAGCAATAAATAGGTAGTATTCAGCATAATATAATGAATATGAAGCAATTGCAGGTTACAATAAATAGACAACATTACCAGTGTACGAAGAATATGACACCACTTACTAGAATACGATGATTATAGCAATTAGCCAAAAGCAATGAATGTGTGGTATTTAGCAGAATAACAATGAATAGAGCAATTAGCAAAATACAATGAGTATGAGCGATTAGCAGAATGCGATGAATATGTAGAATTATCAGCAATCGTTTTTGCCCACTGTCAGCAATGACTGAATAATTAAGGCAGCGTGTAATATTGTCGGCAATGATCTAAATTAATGACCAGATACTGTGTTTGAAAAGCCAAGTGCTAACACAGAGAATAACGAAAAATAAAATTTAGAAGGGACAGTGAGCAGCAGATAGCCGTGAAACCAAAACACCACCACCAGTTATATGCATTTTGTATCAGATAATCTGTGTAGCCACATTTATGGAGCAAGCACCTTTCATTAGACACTTGAGGATGGACTGTTCTGACTATTGTTTGTGATTTGTGATGTTAGTGATGAGGTCAGCAATGACCCAATGAGCCAGACCGCTATTATAGGATTAACGGTAATTGATTCCTCATGAGACAGGTGGATGCCAGGTGAGAAGACAGATGCAAACCTTTAGTGGTGAGGAGAGAGGTTACATTAGATTTTGAGCTACGTCGGTTCTCTTGCCATGAAGGGATCCGGATGGAGTTATGGGGCAGGCTGGAGAGCTGCGATGACAAAAGACAAGGCCCCAGGGGGTGGAGTCTGGAACTGAGCTGCGATGAACCCTGTATTCCCGCAGATAGTGCAGAAAATGCTTGGGAACCTCCGACGAGCATGACCAGTATTTCAGCGTCTGAAGACCTAACCCTATTTAGGATTCAAATCGCCAGTCACTGCTGAATAGATCACGTCACAGTAGCTAATATTGCTGCATGAGGATGATGAGCGGCTTGGATGTGAAGTGCTATGAATACGGAGGCAGGCTGCAACATGAGGCCTGGCAGTGAAGAGGGATGCTGATGCTGTGCAGAGGCTGAAATGTTCCCCAGGGACTGAAGGAGTGTGTGGATAGCTTGGATGGAATTAGCCAGAGACTGCATGGTGGCGATCAGTGTCCTTGAGTCGCAGATGAGGCTCTGAGCGGAGAACGAGTGGAGAAGAGACATTTTTTCTCTTAGGCTGAGGAATCAGACATCAGCTAGCTAGAACAATAAGAAACTGAGAAAGGTAATGTGAACATTGAAATTTGCAACAATTTCACACTGAAATGACCGCTGACAGCAGCAGGGAGAACAGATTTAAAGTTTGACAGCAGCAATATGATTGGCTGATGGAGATCATGGCTAAATCTTCCTCTCATCTTCCAACAGCTGGTGGATCATGGCATCAGTTGCAGCATTCTGAAAACTGAATTTCTGTTGAATACTTTTTTTTTTTAGGTAAACTTTTTTTATCCACAAATGTAAATGTATTAAGACACAACCCTTATTGGTGGTTTCTATGAGAGAACTATCTGTACTGCAATTCACTGAAGTATATGAAATAGAAACACCCAAAAACTAATGAACATTATTGATTTTTCTCTTTTACGTTATAATTCCGTTTACATTGTGTGCTCCGTTTTCTAAAGAGTCTACTACTGATGATGTATCACTTGACATATAGTCTATTGTACAATTTCTACTTGAAAGAAAAAAAAGAAAGTTGCCCCTTCTGAAAGATGCTGATACGAAACTATGGTTCCGAAAAGTTATGACAGTTCCTGTTTCCGCCGAAGAGAAGGAAGTTTGTCCCGAAGATTGCTGCTGTATTTATACCCTACACGTAATGAAGGGTGCTTTATTATTTATAGCTGTGAGTGTGACTACAAACAAAGTATACTCTTTGACGGAGAATGAATGAGGTATAAAGATAGTTGAACTTTACGCTGAGCTTCATAAATACATCTCACGTTAAAATATTCTTTCTTCCTGACACACATGGATGTTCACCCTCATAGAAATCGATGTTTAATTAAAATGTTTTTACTGCTGAAAGACAGAGTCCTCCTCCTCTCACTGACTATATTATCTATGATAAAAGGTTAAAATGTGAAAAAAAAACTGTCTGATGAATGATGAAAGTTATTTTATGCTTCTTTTATTAATCAGAACGTCAGTTACCACAAATCCAATCATTTGAACTAAATTGTGAATCAGAACACAAATAAAATCTAAACATAGTGGTGACATTACACCTAAGTTGAATCTGTTATTTGTCCCGGTATCAAACTGCAGTGATGTTGTGATATAGTATCAGATCAGTGCAATCAGCTGCAGCGCATTAGCACTGAAAGATTTATAATACGTGTGTATGTTGGTCTGATAAAAGACTTCAATGAAGATCAGTCTCTTGTATCCTCGATCCTCAGAGCAGAAATAAAAATACTGTGAAGGCCTTTATGATGGCGGACCAGAACCAATTCCTGGTCAGTTGAGGAGGCATGAAATAAAGCACATGAGAGTCATGCATAGTTTGTTAATATTCAGAATCAGAATCAGATTTATTTCCAAGTAGGTTTACACATACAAGGAATTTGCTTTGGTATTTTGGTGCAAAAGAATAAACAGTAGAAATATAAAGAAAGATAAAGCAAGTACTGCAGGTCAAGAATCATAAATATAAAATGTTAAATAAGACAATAAGATATTAAAGAATATATAAAAATATAAGAAAATAATAAAGAATATGTCCAATATGACAAAGTTATTTAAATTCCTGTTTTATGACTGCAGGTGAAATGTTACAAACAGAGAAGGAGAGATGCTGATTGACTGCAGTGAGTGTGAGGACAGTGAAAGAAGTTACTGACAGCAAAATGTTTGATAAAATGTTTAATTTACAACTTTGACTGTTGCCTGTTAGCCATGCTAACTCCTACAGTTTGTTTACTACCCTACCTACACTGTTTCCTGCCATGTTCAGTATGCAGTAAACTTCACCAGGAGAAATCTGAACTGACAGATTCAGGTCCAGTCAGTTCAGTTTTCCACAGATGAAGTCTAGTCATGTTCAACAGAAAGCTCAGAGGATCCAAGAAACAGGAAGCATCTGAGCTCAGTCTGGAGACAAATACTTTGCGCAGTATTAACTTTAATCCCTTTTAAATGAAAATGTGCAGAAAGTGAAGAAGTCTGAAGACTTTCAAAAGCTGCTGTTTCATCAGCTGATGACTTCAATTGAAGAAGAAGAATCTGTATGAAGATTGGTTACAGGGAACAGAAATGAACATCAGCACCAAGTGAAAAGAAATAACTAGAACATGTTTATTAATGACTTCATCACACAATAGACTGTGCTGCTTTACAAGCTCCACATCTTCTTTAGTTTATGTCTAAACTCCTCTGATCCTGTTGTAGAGCTGCTGGATGATATCCAGAAGCTTCATAAAGCCTTTATGTTGGACGAGAAGAGGGTGAGAAACGCCAACAAAGCTCTGGAGGACTCCATGGACACCAGACAGGAAGTCAAAAATAAACTGGGCATGTGCAGCAGCAGAGGAGACCTGGCGCCGCTGGAGAAGAAGGTCAAAGAGCACAGCGCAGTCGACCTCAACCGAAAGGTGAGTATTATCCTGCTTAGTCACATGACTCACATGGCTCATGCATCAACCAATCAGAGGTAGCTCCTGTATTTAAATGAAAAAAATAAGTTTGTCTTGTTGCTGTGTGCAGCAGCAACGGCTAAAGTGGGATTTAAATCATAAAGTTCAGGTGACTGATAATTATAAAGTAATTAATATGAGCCTCTTCATACCTTAACCAGCCTGTTGTGGTCTGATGTAGATCTGTGGAGGACCAGGTCTGGAGGACTGTTCTGGATGTGGTGGAGCTTTGTGTGGTCTGGATCTGGGAAAAAGGAAATGTGGAGGTCCAAACTGTAACGGAGTCATTCCTGTGAGTCAGAAAGCTTCAGAGACAGCAGAGAGAGTGAAGGACCAACTCATCACAGTCCCATCCAGACTTCAGGAGTCCAAGAACAAGGCAAGTTTACACTGGGAGGACTGGTTCTGGTACAGGAACAGACTCAGAGGTTCAGTCCACTTCATGGTATTTTAATAAGAATTAGTTCCACTGAACAAGTTTAAAGGAAGTTTAAAGGAAGTGTTTATTAAGTCAAAAACTACGCATAACTAAATTAAAACAGATTGCACCTCACAAACTAGTTCTTGCATAGAGATGAGTTGTGACTAAAAATTTCCACCCACTAACTGCCAGGTGTAACTGCTGCATAGCTGACAATCTGCCTGCTACAAGAATAAATACTCAACATGTGGCCGCTGTGAGCGACTGGACGAGCTGGTAACACTTTACTTCAAGTCCCCCTGTTTAGCACTTATAAGAAGTATTTAAACATGAAACAACTGTCTTCTAACAGACAATAATGTAGTTCTAAGTTGTTCTAAGTGTTAATGTATTTGTTAACAACTATAACTCTTCCTGTGGACAAAAGTGGAGGCTGCTGTATAAACAGATAATGAATGACAAAATAGTAAAACACAGCTGTAATAATATCAAAAATATCTTCATAGGAGAAGTTATAAATGGTGACAAACACAAAATATCCTTATATCTGCTTATAACTACATTATAGTCTGTTATAAACCATTTCTTGTTTTTATGATGCTTATAAATGCTAAACAGGGGGACTTAAAGTGTTACCGACCAGCTAATTGAAACTAAACAGTAGGTAATACGTGGCAGTGATGTAAATATTTCTGCCCGCAAATAATGAGGAGGTGTTATTAAATGTTATGATGGGTGTTTTGCTGCAACATCATGCTGCAGTTGACTTCCTTGTTTACATTGTTAATTGCTTTCTGATTGGACACTGCCACAATAAATATTAAAGTCTTTTTTAGCTCTCTTACATTTGATTTATAAACTACTACTAATTAGTTTGTTACTGAGAACTCAGGAAGGACTTCATGTTCAAACTTAGTGATGGATTTACGAACAGCTGGTGGGACTCAGTCCTGGTCTGTCTCTTTGTGTATGATATCGTATCACACATCCCATTTAAGTTTTTATTGTAACAGTAAGATGGTGATCTTTGGGTAATTCTCTTCAGAAACAGATGTGTTGACAACCATTACTGGCTAACTGAGAAATAAATGGAGGTGACACTGGCCACACTGTCAGATGGCTGGTTTCAAAATAAGGATCCTGTGGCTCCTGCCATTTTCTCTCTAGTTTCACAGCAGGTAAACACAGGTAGGAAACAGGTAACTGTGTTCAGGTGTGACAGCATGCAGTATCACTTGTGACGGACACCTGACAGACAAATCTGTTCTCTGTTATCTGTAGAGACTGACAGACTGTATAATATTATACTGAGAAAAATGTCATGAAGTCAGTTTTAATTTAGCTGATAATATAAAGTAACATATGTTCTGCAGTTGCTCCAAACTAAGTGGAATCATGACATCAGCAGCTGAGAGACCCTCCAAACCTCATGAACTCCAGTTTAGGTTTAACCCCTGATTATAACATTACTGACTGTCTGTGGACACATGGCAAGACTGATGCCATAGGAACTCGGTTCAAACACAAACACTTTACTGTTAAATAAATATTATAACTGTTCATTCTGTGTCAGATCAATGATGCCAAACAGACGGCTCAGGACACCAAAGACCAGGCCAAAGACCTGCAGGACCAGATCAATGACAACATGGACGCCTTTGAGAGAGAGAAGAATAAAACCAAGGATCTCATCCTGCGAGTCAAAGACTACCTGAGGGGTCAGTGTTTAGGTGATACTGCATGGACCTGGGGTCTATTCCAGAGGGTTTAGTGAAAACTGAGTTTGTTGACCCTGAGATGAGGTAAACTCTGTGAACCTAACTTACTCGCTGGTCGGTTTTCTTCAACAAACCCTGAGTTTCTCTGCATCTCTTCCCTCTCACAGAGCCAGACACGTTGTTTCATTTCCTCACTCAGTCAGTCCGTATCAAAGCGCATATCGAAGCGCGTTAGTTAGCGGAGGTTTCCTGTCAGAATCTAACTCCTGGTTGGACGTCAGTTTGTTACTCAGGACTTTCTGAAGTTACCGCTTTTATGTGTCAGTCGTTTCTGTGAACAGCGGTTTCGCCCTCACATTCAAATGTTCCTCAGCAGCAGGAAGTCACTGACAATAAAACCTCTGCATGTCCGTCTGTTGTTCTAACACTGACTCTGAGCTCCGTCAGCTGTCCGTCTGTTGTTCTAACACTGACTCTGAGCTCCGTCAGCTGTCCGTCTGTTGGAGCAGCTCCACCAACACGTTCCCTGCATTAATGTGTCCTCTCAGTCAATTATCTCTATCACTCGTGATGTGATTGGTCGCACTGATGGAGCATCACTCCTGTAATATTGAGATTATATGTTGATATTTGTGAGTGAGCAGGATCGTGCTGCAGCTGTAGGATGTAGTTAGAAAGTGTTTGGTTTTCAGACACTAACATATTATTGAGCTCCAAATCAGATATATCAGAGCTTTCAGGAAAACCTCAGTGGTTTCCTCACTGGAAACTGATAAATACGGTAACTCTACCATGATATGAACACAAAATTAGTCTTTAAAATAAAGTTTCAGAAGGCTGAGGGCAACAGCCCAAGACAGTTTTATACTGATATTATACTTTAACAACCCTCATAGAACTGTAACATAATTATTCATCATGTTTGCTCCCCAACAGATGAGATGGTTCCGCCAGAGGACATAGAGAAAATGTCCCAAGCTGTTCTGGACATCCAACTGCCACGATCACCTAATCAGATCCGTTCAATGGTCACTGACGTCAATAATCTACTGTCCAACAGCACCAATTTCCAGGACGACCTGAAGAACCTGAAGGAGCACGCCAAGACCACCCAGGACCTGCTGCAGAAAGCTCAGGAACTCAAGTCAGTGTCTGAAAACATGAAATAACCGTGATAACTCTGAAAACACTAAACATCTGTTAGCTCTCTGAAAACACAAAACTTTAACTCAAAACATAAAACCTCTGTTAGCTTTAGGTTCCCTGGAGGATGAATCCTACTGGTTTGTTTGGACCTCCTGACTTATTGATTAGTGATTGGCTGAGTGACCACACTAATCTGATATCTGACCAGAGTCCTGGGCCCCGTTCTTCGTATGTGGACAACCGAGTTATCCAGATTACAATGTTGACTATTTGACTATTTTTTTCAAGATAACTTCATCCAGGATAAAAAAAAAAATCAATTAATGCTTTTTAAAAAAACAAATTAGCTGGATGAGAACAAACAGGATTATTTTAGCCTCATAACAGCATGTTAGCCTGAATTAGTTAAGACACATTTGAAGGGTCCTGATATGTTCATGGAGAAATCCATGCTGCTGTTATTATTTTTTGTTTTTAGGGAGAGGAAAAAGAAGATTGATGTGACAGAGATCAACAGAGACATTTATGAAGCAGAGAAAGCTCAGGACAAAGCGAACGACGACCTGGAAACAGCCAGCAGAGACAGAGACATGACCAGAGACCAAGTCCAAGACGTAAAGATTGAAAATATCTCAAATATCTGTCACTTGAGTTCAGCCTGCATGGTGTTGACGTGTTTAAACATGTTTACTCTGTCATGTTTCAGATTAAAGACAAACTGAACGACATCGAGACAAAGCTGATGAACCGTCGACCTGAAGATCTGAAGGACGAGATCGAAGCTCTGAAGAAGAAAACTGAACAGAACAGAGAGACAGCCAGAGATGCTCGAGAGGCTGCAGACTCTACTTTAAACAACACTACTGACACAGAAACAGTGAGCTTTAAATTAATAAGACTGTAGATAGATAGGGTAACATACAGGAAGTATTTCAGTTTGTAGTCCTAAAAACTTGGACATTTTACAGTTTGCAATACTTCCAAGTTTAGGACTACAAACTGTAGTATTTCCAAGTTTTAGAAGTACAGTTTGTAGTCCTAATACTTGAAAGTACAACAGATTGTAGTCCTAAAATCTGGAAGTTTTAAAGTTTGTAGTCCTAAAACTTGAAGTGTTTTATAGTGTTTGTAGTCAGTATAACTCATGGCTACATTAGTTTAATCCGTCGGTTAACTGCAGTACTTTCGCTATGGTTACCACAGACACCTGTCAGCTGTATTTTTGATGTGTTGTCACAGTTTTTTGACTGTCTCTCTAACAGCTGGACGATGTGATGAAGCTGTTTGAGCTCTTAAAGGAGAAAAACTTGAATCGAGCAGTTCAAGGTGAAGCTGGAGAACGACTTAAGAACATCACGGAGGAGGCGGAGAAGATGAAGAGACAGGTTAAGGACAAACTCAGACAGATACAAGGTAGTATTAGTACTTGTATTGTTTAGTCTGGTGATTGTATGTTTCACTTTTAAATGATCATCATGACAGTTATTGTAGCAACAGAATCAATGGGAGGAACAGAAGTAATACTGGCAGCATTAGTAGTACTGCAGTATTATCTGCACTAGTAGTATGTGCAGTACTACAGTATATATAGTGTATATACTGTATTTGTGTAATCTTTTTTTCAGATCTGGAGTTGAAAATCCAGCAGCTGATCAGGAGTAAAGAGGACAAAGCAGCTCAAGTCTACAACTTGCTGGAGATGGTGGATTCACTTCGACAGGAAATCTCCAAACGAGCCGAAGGATACATCAGCTGTACCTCATAAATACTACTGAGTACTACATACTGAAATACTGCTACTCATAAGTTTTTTTTTTGGGGGGGGGGGGGTTCTTTATCTGAATCGAGGGTCTAAAGACAGCGGGTGATGCTGTACAGATTGTAAAGACTCTTTTTTTCAAATTGTGATTTGTGATATTGGGCGATATAAATAAAATTGACTTGACTTGCATAAACCAGTGGTTTAACTTTTAGACATGTGAACCTTTAACGGATCAATCTGGTGTTTTTATATATTTGTTTCATTGTCAACAAATCCCATAAAAAGACTAAAACCAGGACTGTGTTAAATCTGGTGTTCCTCATGGATCAAGTTTAGGACCCTTGTTGTTCCTAATTTACATCGATGATCTGCTTAATGTTTGTAAAGTGACGTCTGATATTTAATTTGGAGACAACACTTTATTATCTTTTACTGTCACAGAAACCTGAATATCCTCATTGTCAGTCTGAATAATTAACTAAATCTAAGTGTTTTAAAGTATAACTCTGGTGCAGGGCCATAGGTTTGCGTATGTGTGTATGTATTTGCTTAAACAAGTTGCCTAAAACAGGACTTCATATGAATTTTCTCAGATTTTAAACAGATGTTTTAAATTTCATTTTATTAATATAAATATGAGACTAAAATGTATAATAAAAAAATGTGTTCTGATAGATTTTAACAATAAAATGCACAATAACCTGTAGGTAATGTGTTACTGTGTTTGAACCAACTGTCTGCTGTAAACCATCTCCGATGATGAGTCTGATGATTAGAGACATAATTCAAAAATGTTTCTGCAGTTAATAAGTTTGTTTATATAGCACCTTTCAAAACAAAGCTGCAAAGTACTTTACAATAAAAACAAAATGATAGAAGTAAATAAAATCCAAAACATAAGATATAAAACGAGATTAAATAATTACAAAAAATGCCATCAGTTGAGAAAAAGCCATAAAATAAAGGTGCATTTTAAGAAGAGATTTAAAACAGGAGTTCTTCCTCCTGAGATAGTCAGGCAGGCCGTCACCTTCAGTGATTTAGGAACCATTAGTGGGGCCCTGCCAGAGGATCTTAAGCAGCGATCAGGCTCATCGGGAGTCAGCAGATCACAGATACAGGTAGCAGTCTGACCAGTGAAGACTTTTAAAAACCAGCAGTAAAATCTTAAAATCACTGACAGGCAACCAGTGAGGGCAGATCGCTGTGATGTGATGTGTTAAAAGCCGCAGCAGCGTTTTGAATCAACTGCAGTCTTTGGATGTTTCTGATACCAGAATAAAGTGCGTTGCAGTAGTCGAGTCTGGAGGAGATAAAAACATGGACGACCTTTTCTAGATCGGTGAATGAAAGGACAAAGCAGGACTGCAGCGCCGTCACCTGAGCATCAAAAGACAAGTCAGCATAACACCCAGGGTACTGCCTCTTTGTTAACATTAGATAAGGCAATAAAATGGTGCTTCACAACAGACACACAGCAATGCTCAAACATGAACATTTATTTAAACCATGTTCTCAAAAACTCACTTGTATTTCTTTTTTAATCAGCTCATGAACTCACAATCAGACATTTCACTGTGACATCAGAGCTCACCTGTCTGTGTGTCTCTGTGCTGCTCAAACTGCTGACAGGATTTTACTGATAAAATGAGGAATGACATTTACAAACAAACTCATCAGCTGGAAAAGCTATGGCTAATTTACCGTATATATAACGTCCTATATATAATGTCCTATATATAACATCCTGTATATAATGTCCATGATATAATGGCTGATACAAATATAATTCAGCTCCTGATCCACATGTGAAAAAGGTTACTAATACTGGACTGATTACAGAACAGCTTCTTAAAAAGGACCTGATGTCCTAAATCGCTTTTTAAAGTGCATTTTGGCCAACAGTAATAAAGTTGTTTGAGAAAATGACACATCTGAGCAAAGATCACAAGTTTAAATATAATATCAGGAGACTGATGTTAGATTATTATATAGTTATATATATATATATATATATATATATATATATATATATATAGTTATATCCAGCAAAGATATTTTTTAATTCTGGGATTCAAACCGTAGTTATTTCTTTAAAGTTCAGACTGTCTGCAGCTAACAGGTCAGGTATCTCACTCAGTCACTCTTCATCTTAATAACTCTCTTTTAGCAGAAAGAACACAAACCTGGCGGCTCTGCAGGGATCTCACCAGTAACACTGTGGAGTTTAAATGATTGTTTGAGATCAATAAAAGTATTGGTAGTCACACATCCCTACTGTCCATACACAAATCTGCGCCTATGCTCTGATGTTATTCTATATTTTTATTATAGTCACCAAATCCTTCATGTTTAGACTCAAACCAACAACGTGTCAGTCCATCTCTCAAAACTGTCTGACTTCCTGTCTGCGGCTCTCAGCTCTGAGCCCATTGGTTCCTGCTGAAGACGTAAATCTTTAAAAACACCTCGCAGATATATAGTTTCATGTTTAGAAAGGCTTGGTAATTTCCTAAAACAAGGTACAAAGTAATTTATTGATCATTATACAACACAAAGTTGTACAACGAAATTAAGTTAGTAGTGCTAGTGTCGAGTCGACTGAAGACAAATGCATGGACAAGTTTTTCCAAATCCTGCTTAGACATAAGTTCTTTAATCCTGGGTATATTCTTAGGGTGATAGTAGGCCGACTTTGTAGTTGTCTTAATGTGGCTGTTGAAATTCAGGTCTGAGTCCGTGACTACACCAAAATGTCTGGCTTGGTTTGTGGTTTTTAACATTACAGATTGAAGCTGAGCGCTAACTTATAATCATTCCTGCTTGGCTCCAATAGCAATGACTTCAGTTTTATCTTTGTTTAATTGAAGAAAATTCTGGCATCCAATCATTGATTTGTTCAGTGCACTTACTCAGTGCTTGTATTGGACCATAGTCACCTGGTGACATTGTCATGTAAATGTGTGTGTCGTTTGCATAATTATGGTAACATATTTAGTTGTTTTCCATAATCTGAGCCAGTGGGAGCATTTAGATGTTGAACAGAAGAGGACCCAGAATGGAGCCTTGGGGAACTCCACATGTAATGTTTGTCTGCTCAGGTGTGTGATTACCTATAGACACAAAGTAGTCCCTGTCCTTAAATAGGATTCACACCAGTTTAATACTGTGCCAGAAAGTCCCAGCCAGTTTCCCAGTCGGTCTAGTGATATGTTGTGGTCGACTGTGTCAAATGCAGCACTGAGATCCAATAAAACCAAGACTGAAATTCTGCCACTGTCTGTGTTTAAGTTGATGTCATTGAAGACCTGAACAGGAGCAGTCTCAGTGCTGTGCTGTGCTCGAAAACCTGACGAAGTTAGGCGGACTCATTTGGTCCAAGAGGCTTTTCTGAAGAGCACATTGAGCTGGACATGTGTAAGAAATTTCAAGTCAATCGAACTTACAGTGTGAGGGGCATGGTCTTTCAAGATTTTCACTTTTTTGCGCCACCGTCAGGCCGATTGGAATCATATTTTTGGTGACGCACTTCCATGTCGTCTCCAGTTATGGTACCACGTTTCCTGTCTCTAGCTCGTTCCAGCTCACAGCAAATTGATGGTAAGCATAAAAAAACAGATAGCGATGAATAGACCGCGCCCACATGCACCAATCAACATGACACTTCACATTTTGGTTAATACAGTATTTGCCCCCAGAGCATGCGTGCCGAATTTGGTGAAATTATGTCCACCAGGTTTTGAGGAACAGTTTCTTGGTATTTGTGGCGCCCCCTATGGGTCGGGCTCAAAATACTTTGGCATGCCTATTTCCAAACAAGGACTGAACATATCCACCAAAATTTACGATGATTGGACAAATCGTTGTTAAGTTATGGCCATTTTCCTGCTAAGCCTAGCCTTTGCAAAGATATTTTGGAATATAATAGAAATGTGTATCTCAGTTCCATAATGCTGTATTAAGCCAAAAAGTAGATGTCACTTTACTGTTTTTCACATTATAGGCTACAAATTAGCAAAAAAATCCATCATGGCAGACTTTAATGGTCCAAGAAGCACATTGAGCTGCACTTGTGAGAGAAATTTCAAGTCAATAAGACATATGGTGTGAGGGGCGTGGACTTTCAAAAATTGCATTTTGGGGCGTTAATTACAGGACCACCATGTGGCCTTGAGGGCTCATGTTTCTATGGAAGCACATGCACAACATTTGCAGTTATTGGGCCAAGTTTTGGGTTTCTAGCACTTTGGGGCTTGAACCCCTAAATACAGAATATAATATTTAATCTTTAAAATGATTAATTAATTATTTATTAATTGAAACCTACCAGCAGAATGTTACAGCTTTCAGTTAAATATAAAGTTTGGTTTGTTCAGTAGTTTAGTTGATAATTTAAACTGTAGTTGTAGTACTTTTACTGTGTCATAGTACTTTTGGTCTGTGGTAGTACTTCTTATCAGGATCAGAGTTCTGAGTACAAACTGGTTCAAATCACAGAACTTTTACTTTACAGATGTGAAGCTTCCTGTGTGTGTGTGTGTGTGTGTGTGTGTGTGTGTGTGTGTGTGTGTGTGTGTGTGTGTGTGTGTTAATGTTGTTTCCATTCAGTTGATGTTTGTCCTCAGACATTAAGCTAAGAGCTCGGCTCTGCAGGCCGCCACACGTTCACAGGCATTACCCACAATGCACTGGGGCACTCGGTCCTGAATGAGTCTTTAGATGTTCAGGTGGGGGGTCGGATTCCCAAACACACACACACATTCCTCCCCCACAGTAAAACCTCACCTGCAACAACAAAGGAGGAGGTGTGTGTTGAGGGGGGCAGTCAGGAATGTCTTTTGTCTGTAGAGCCCTGATAGGGGGAGGCGGGGAGGCGGGGGGGGGGGGCCACCAGATTCTTCAGAACTACAGAAGAAAAATCACTAAAACAGTTTAAAGTCTAAAGTTTATAATTATAAGAGAAATACTCGAAATCTATGAAAACTTTAAACTGACAAGTTCCTCAAACACACTGTTAATATATACAACATGGCCAAAAGTATGTGGACAGCTGTATGTTTAAATTGTTCAGTTTATATCTGATATAATATCTTTGACATATGAATATTGTTCCAGGTGATGACCTGCTTTTTTTCTGTCTTGTTCAAGTGTTCTGGACACCTTTAACTTAATAAGTATAAAATATTTATTCATTAGTTCATTCGTTCATTTCTCTGCTGTAACATTAAGTTTTCACTTCACTGGAACTAAGAGACTCAAAATAAAGAAACACAGACTGAGACCAGAAAGACACTAAAACCTGTGGGGAGGATGTCCACATACTTTTGGCCATAAAGTGGTAATTAAAGGAGCAAGAAAGAGTCAGACCGGAAGTCAGACCAGATTGTTTTCAGAATAAAAGCATCAGACTGAAGGTGGAGTTCAGGCAGAAACAAGTGAAAATGATTTTATGTTATCACATATTGAAGCTTTTTTGTTTTATGATGTGATTTTATTTTTGTTTATACATTTTACAGTTTGGTTTTATTTTAGTGTTTAAAATAGTTTTGAAAAAACATTTTATATTTGTTGTTGGCAGTTTGTAATTATTATATTGGTAAAATTGTTTTAATTTGTCTCTCAGAGTTATATATTTTTGTTTTAATGATTTATTTGTATTTTAAAGTTGTCAGATTTTGTATACTTAATATTTTTATTGTCATGTTGAAAAAATAACAAGATTTGTAACAATATAGGAAAGTTCAAAGATGACGTGTTATGAAAACAAACATTAAGATAAGAAAGAAAATAAATCATAATCAGGTTTATTGCCAAGTAGGTTTTTACATACAAGGAATTTGCTTTTGTACATTGGTGCATAACAATAAAGATAGTAAGTAGAAAATATAGAGAAAGACAAAGCAAGTACTGCAGGTCATAAAAAATGTTCTAAAAATATCAACAATATGACTGTTATTTAAATGAAAGAGCTGTAAAGTGTGGCCGACTTTATGTTAATGTAGTGTGTGTGTGTGTGTGTGTGTGTGTGTGGGGGTCTTCTTTTATGTTGTATTTACTCTTTAACTGTTTGTTGTTGCACAGAATAAATAATTTCAACATGGCTGACAGACACCCAGTTTTATTTTGAAAGTCAGCCCGGATGTGTCGTCCTGAGGTGTAGGTGCCGGTGGATCTGAGGAGGCGGAGTCCGAGGAGGTCTGAGGGGGTCTGCAGCGTTCAAGGGGTCTGAAAGTCTCCGCAGGTTTTCAGGAGGTTCAGACGGTCTGAGGGGTTTCAGGTTTCAGACTCCGGAGGTTTTGTTGGATTTCCAGTTTTCCAGAAGTTTCTGGGTCCGAACTTAGAGTCCAGATCAGCAGCATGTTGGAGCTTCAGCTCGCGGTGCTGCTCGGTGAGTTTCAGCGGAAAATACTTTAATTCATTAATACTTCCGTCGACTTAATAAACTGAACTCTCTGAGTTTTTCAGTCATCGAGTCAAACATTTGAGTTAAAGCTGAATCGATTAGTCGACCAACAGAAAAGTAATCAGTAACTATTTTTATAATCAGTCATTTATTGATC
The DNA here is from genome assembly GCF_020085105.1 of Siniperca chuatsi. NCBI lineage: Eukaryota > Metazoa > Chordata > Actinopteri > Centrarchiformes > Sinipercidae > Siniperca > Siniperca chuatsi. Next base: position 33,435,963 of record NC_058045.1, on the reverse strand, counting down.
CAAACTTTCGTCTTTGTCTCAAGTTTCTCTGTTTTAAATCTCAGTAAATTGATTCCCTTTAAAGCAAGTCCTGAAGATAAAACTGATTTTTCACTGTTATATTTTATAGATAAAATGATTAATTGATTAACGGAGAATGTAATTGGCAGATTAATCAATAACGAAAAAAATCGTCTTACTCTGAATCATGAAGCCTAGAGAAAATGTTTAATAAAAAGTTTTTCACTCAAACTTAGACATCACTTTATAATTCATTTCGATATTTAATTAAATTAATTTGGGAATTTCAAGTGATTTCAGTCAAATAGATTTGTTATATAATGAAAATAAACAGTTTAAAAACATGAAAAATAAACCTGAAGAAATGCAGTAAAAGTAAATTTAATTTTATTTATTTATATATTGCCAATTCATAACAGAAGTTATCTCATTGCACTTTTCCCATAGAGCAGGTCTAGACCGAACTCTTTATAATATTAATTACAGAGACCCAACAAATCCCACCATGAGCAAGCACTTGGCCACAGTGGCAAGGAAAAACTTCCCTTAAGAGGCAGAAACCTGGAGCAGAACCAGACTCAGGGGGGGCGGCCATCAGAGAGAGAGGGAGGGGGAGGGGGAGAGGGAGGCACAAAGAACCGTTTTTCATCAGTTTGATGAGTTCACAGATTAAAAGGACTCAGATTTCATCAGAGAGCAGCAGAGAAATCTGATCACAGATCAGTTTGTTTCATGTGTAAATAAGTTCAGACTGATCAAATCAGTTTTCTGTTGCCTCAGAGTTAAAGATCAATAACAAACTGAAGTGTGTGTGTTGGTCAGTGATGATCATCATGTAAACAACCAACTACATTAAAATCTCAAACGTTTTGAAATGTCTAAATATATTTAATGTGACATTTAATTTAATATTTAATATGAAATTATGATTATTGGACTCTGTTCATCAGTCTGCTGAAACTGCAGCTTCCTGTTTGTAACATCTGACTGGAGATCAGATGTGTGTTTATAATGATCTCAGATCTGATTTATCACTTTTATCATGCGTTTGGCCGTGTGTGTGTGTGTGTGTGTGTGTGTGTGTGTACATAAGCTAAAATAAGTCAGTGTTGACTTTTGGTTCACACGGGACACGAGCAGCTGTCTCCTGGGTGAAAGTCCTGTGTTTGTTTGACCCATCCGTCCACCCTGACCTTGTCGTGAAATTTGTCGCTTTTTATACTGTGTCACCTGACATTTTTTTCTCTGACATTTGCGTGTAAAATTACACGCCGTCTCAGCACAATATAAGTCCAGGGTTTTACCATGCTGCGTTTTAAACAACAAAATAAATTCAATTAAAATTACAAAAAACTTTTATTCAAGTCCCGATTGGCGGCTGTGCGAGATCAACCAAGAGATCCAAACTGGCAGTCGGCACTTGGTGCATCCCATCTGCTTAAAACTGCGTCCTCTTTCATGAGCGCTGGAGTCAAAAAAGGTCTGGGTAGGTGAAAGCAAGCAAAGCAGTACTGCTACCATGTTGCATTAAACTCAGCTCTGTTTACTCCTGCTTCAAGTAAACTTAACGTTATCGATACTCGGCTGTTCTTGTTCTAACCGAGGACGAGGTGCTCGCCGGCTGCGCTTCATTGACCTGAGGCTGAGCTAACGGTGTTGACTCGGAGCCGCGAATGTTAGCCATCACCATCGCCTGCAGTATTTGGTCATCTGAAAACTCTGTCTGTTTGTTTTTCCTTTTACATTTCCTCCTTGACATTATCCCTAAATATCACAAAGGAAGTATTTGTGCTACAGACTGTTTGGCTAGCTAGCTAAGGTTGCTAGGTAACGTTAGTTTGCAATAGTTAGAAGCGTCAGGTGTTGACCAACCATTATTAGGGTTCAAGCCCCGAAAGGGCTGAAACCCTACTGAGTTTGTGCTGTCTTATATTTGTCTTGTGCTGCGGCTCAAATTGCAGTGAGCTGGAATGAGCTAGAAACATGAAACTTGGCCAAATAACTGGAAATGATCTGCACGTGCTTCCACACCATTGGCAACATGGTGGCGCTGTAATTAAGGCCCAAAAATGCAATTTTGAGCAGACCATGCCCCTCACACCTTAAGTCCGAATGACTTGAAATTTCTCACACAAGTCCAGCTCAACGTACTCTACAAAAAGGCCTCTTGGACCACTAAAGTCCACCTAACTAGATTTTCCACCATTTTGAATTTTTTGAAAAGCACATTTCTGACATCTCCTAAACCGTAGGTCCGATTGCTACCAAATTTTCAGTGGATCATGATTGGACGAAGCTTATCAAGCTGGTCAAGATATTGACCAATGAACTTCAAAAGGGGCGTGGCTTAGCACATAAATAGACTAAAGTCAACAACCATCACAAAACTTACAGGATATAGCCACATAAAAACCTGAACATGCCCTGAAAGTTTCCTTGAAATTGGCCACTAGGGGGCGCTGCAAGGGCAAAAAATGTGGGTGGCATAACACAAATCTATGAATCAGTGTTATTGGTCTCACACCTGCTTTAAGCAGAATTAAGAATTAACCAGCTGACGTGACTTTGCTCTGCTTTGAAACCCACTCGTTGCTGCTCGCGGCTTTAGTTTTGGCTGATTGAGCTGCTTCGTTCTGTTGAGCAAAAAAGGGTTTGAACCCGCGAATATATGATGTGTTTCCGACCCAGCCGCCCCACTGTAACTGTAGTTTTAAAAAAACATCGGAAATATATTTCCTGACGCTTAGGCCCGGCGGGCTGTTTTAGTTCTGGTTCAGTCAGACTTACACAATAAGAGCCTCTCCTCTCAGCTCTGCAGATGTTTACCTGCGCTCAGGAGGGCGGGGCCAAGGATGATGTCAGCCTCCCGGAGCTCAGTGACGTGTGCACAGAGGGCAGCTGTTACCCAGCAACAGGAGACCTTCTGATTGGCCGATCCCACCAACTGTCATCCACCTCCACCTGTGGACTGAACCGACCCGAACCGTTCTGCATTGTCAGCCATCTGCAGGTAAATAAACACCTGAACAATACTAAATACAGGTGTTATGTTCCTGGTCTAGGGGAAACCTAGACACAACATGCTGTGTGACTCCCCACTCTTCCCACTCCCAAGAAAGGCCAACTGCACAGTATAATTCAAAGTTCAAAATAGCAGTTTATTAAACTTCAGAGCTGAGCAATGCCCAAAACAACAAAACACAAGTTCACTAATCAAACCCTAACAAAGAAAACTAAGTCTCTAACCTAAGCTCCTAAACCAAAAAACAAGAAAACTGTTAAACACCAAACACAAGGACTTCTTACTCCTACCAAACTGCCACTATGTGCTCCATATTTACAGTGTACTATACAGCAAACTATTTACAAATTAAGAGAATTGAAACACAAGTCTACATTCCTAACATAAATCTACACCAACGTTTCAGCTCCAGGTCAGAAAACTTTGCTCTACTTACAGAATTCTCTCATAGCAATAAACAGAACTAGATGCTGGCTTATTTTTGGAAGTGGTAGAGGTGAAGGAGGGAAGGATGTCATCCATTGGTCCAATCCAGAGGCAGCAATCCCTTCAAATGGACCAATCACAGGGTACCACCTGTTTCTTACACACACATACTCTTAGCTAAAGGGCGAGGAGCGACAGATCTGACGCATAACAACATCAAAACAAATATGACCCAGGCTCATAACACCTCCCCACCGGACATTTCCCCCTAGAAGAAATGTTTGGTTCAGTAAGACCTCGATGGGCATCGGCCTTGATGTCTTTTAAGCCTTTCCTATAACGAATATCGATGTTAAAATCCTGAAGCAACAAGGACCAGTGCACGAGATGTTGGTTGCTGCTAACAATAATAATAATAATAATAATAATAATAAACTTTATTTATATAGCACCTTTCATGCAAGAAATGCAGCACTAAGTGCTTAAACAGGGATGGATGCCATAATAATAATAAAAAACAGAAGCCATTTGATAATAATAGTAAAAATAAGATAAAACATGCCTGTATCAGTAAAGTCATAGCTAGTTAAAGGTTGAAGTGAAGATACATTTTTAACTTTCTTTTTAAAATATTTAGCTGGCTTCCCTGATATCTGAGTTCTGCATCTGAGTCACACCGAGAGCGCTGGCGTCCACCTCCAGCTTAGATGGGTGCATGAAGTTTGGGGCGTCCAGCACCGGGGCATTGCAGAGGAGAGCTTTGGCAGCCTCAAAACCAGACTGACATTTCTCTAACCACTCGCAGGGTGATTTGTGGGGCTTACTAAGCTCGTCGGTGGAGCTACAGCGTCAGAAAAGAACACACGATAAAACCCAGCCATCCCCAGAAAACCACGGAGTTCATGATGCGTTTGGGGACCTGGGAAATCTAAGATGTCTTGCACCTTGACAGCGACGGGAGAGACATGACCTCGTCCTACTTATTTACCTAGATAGGTAATGCGATCGGATTTTAAATTACCTCGAAAGACGCCAGCCAAATAATTTCTGAGGATGAGATCAATACCGGCTATCGGTAACTGAGGTCACGCAGCATTTTGGACTTTGCCTGACACAAATCTGGTTGACAACTGAATGAAATGCGAAGGCGCACGTACTACACTGATTTTAACTCCCCGTGCTGAAATGTCTGAGGCGCAGTAGGACTAAGCTGAAAAGGGTGGGACACCGTCACGAATAAGAGATTGCTTTGAGCCAGTATCCCGCAGGATAGTGATAGACTTGCTTTTCCTCACCCACGGCAGAAACGAAGCCCTGCAGTAAGGGACCTGACGTCATTTTCATTTAGGTAAATGACAATTTTCTCAGGAAGCCAATTCTTAAATTCTCCACTCTATCTCCAGGGCTTTTATCCTTAGATGCATGGCTTCCACGTCCAACTCCCCGTTTCTCACCTCCTTTATGCGCTGCGTTAACCTCAGCTTTAACCTCAGCTCAATAGGTAAATGAACAGAGACCCTGCAGGTGGAGTCCTTCTTACCTGAAGCATGGAAAACCGTGGCATTTCTCAGTGATTATAGTCATTATAATCTCGTCTGATCAGTGGATACAATCTCTGTGGTGAAATGAGTTTAACTGACCTTTGATTGGAGGAGCTGTGTGTCACCATCCAGTCAGTTTCATACATTTTAGTTCAATTTATTTTGGATCAATGACTGAAGTTTAATCTGCTTTTTGATTTGATCAGATTTGTTTCAGGTTGTTTTCATCCAGAGTTCAGATGGTTTCAGTCATAAGCAGACAGGAAACAGATGCTTTATTTATATATTTCACACTCACACACACACACACACACACAGCCTCTTCAGTCTGAGCGCTGAATAGCTCCTGTAGGGTTTCTGCTTCACCGTGATTGGGCGGTCAGTGTGTTTAGTTGAAGTTTGTGTTTGTGTGTGTGTGTGTGTTACAGTCTGCAGTGTTTCCTGTCTCAAACGCCTCCCTATAAGGAAACACTGAGCTCTGGCAGCAGACAGATGTTTGTCCAGATGTTTCTGTGGAGAAAACACAGACGACTTCAAAGGTCAAACTTAAGGTGTCCAATCAGATTGAGGGAGTAAACTGAGCATGTTCACTGTGAGGCTGTTTCTGTTCGCGCGGTGAGACTTAAGTTCTGTCGACCTCACAGAGCGTCCTGTTTAAATCATCACCACAGTTCAGACCGATCACTTCACTGGGTTCACTGGTTCAACTGGTTTCATCTCTGTGAGTCTGTAAACTGTTTGCAGATCATCAGAAAAAAACTGACAGGAAAGATTCATTATTATTCTGTATATTATTATAATATCCCATTATTTAATTTGCTGATTAAACAGGACGTCGTCTCTCGCTGAAGCTTCAAGTTCAGGAGACATCACGAGATGTCTCAACTGTCCTGTGATGTGTAGAAATAATTAACCCTTTAAAAGAATAACTGGTGCTCCACGACTGATCGTTATCTCATGACTGAGTTCAGTCTCTGTTTTTATTCTACTGAACTGCAGCTGGGAACGTAGCTGGCAGGTAAACCAACAGGTGTAATGAAGGTCAAAGAAAACAGAGCTCAGGTGTTGTGAACTTTCTGTGTGCAGCAGTGAGATCAGCCTCTCAGTCTGTAACTTGAACACAAACTCATCGTTATCGAAAGTTATTTTCACAAGAGTTACAGAACTTCTGTGTGATGGAGTATTAAAATACTTCACCGTCGTCCATTAAAGCTAATTATTAAGTTATTAAATGCATCCAAATGCTTGTTGTCTTTAAAGATGATAACTGTACTGTGTGTTTGGACTCTGTCCAGGTTCTGCTTTTTTCATTCCATCAACATAACTTTATTAAGAACATACAAAAATCTGTGAGTTGATTCAGAATCATAGAAGATAAGAATCACGATTCTTCTGTGAATCTCATAATAAATCTCCTGCCGACAGTGAGAACATGTTTATTATTAACAGAACAGAATAAAATCTATAATTAGTCATGAAAGGCTGTTGATAATAACTGAATTTAAATGCTGCTGAACGGCTGATGAAACAAGTCTCAACGTTTCTATCACAGTTAGTTTGTATTTCAGTGATTCTGACACAAGAGTGGATTAATAAAAAAGCAGATCTGTGGTGTAACCAGTAGGCGATTTGTTCATTTTTAACGAGTATGGCCTAATGGTAGCGTGGAGCGTTTGTATTTTAACCCGCGCAGCTTTTCCGGCCCGCGAGTCGAGTCAGTGAGTGAGGAACACACACACACGGAGAGCAGAGACGAGGCGAGTCGGAGAAATACATTCACGTGGCGTGCTCTAAAAGAGAAAAGTAGACAGCAGAGCATTTAGTCAAGAAGCAGCTGAAGGTGTTCAGTCTTCCCACAGGCAGTTAAAAACCAGTGTGTCTCATATGTTTCAGAGACCGTGGCGATTATTAAAAGCAGCAAAGTGAAGCTCCACTATGAGACAAAGCACAGAGCCTCTTTTGAGCAGGTTAACAAGGGGGACGGATTTTGGTCATTTTGCTAACAAGGGGGATGGCACCCCAACCCCCCTGAAATCACCTACTGGGTGTAACCCTTACCCCTCTCTCCTGTCTCCCTTTCCCCCTGTCTGTCTCTCTTGCCCGTCTCTCTCATTAACCAGGAGGAGAAGAAGTGTTTTGTGTGCGACTCTGTGGACCCGTACGACGAACTGACGGATCAGACGAGCGGTCATCGTATCGAAAACGTCGTCACTACATTCGCTCCGAACAGACTGAAGACCTGGTGGCAGTCTGCGAACGGTGAGAACAACAAACAGAGGTCAGAGGTCAGAGATGAACTCCTCCTCAGACTTCAGAGTCAGTCAGTAGTATTGTTACAGGTTACAGGAAACAGTCTGATTAACTGATTACAGATCAGCTGATCATTTTATTAAACCAGGAGGAGAACATGTGGTGAGAGACAAACAGCTCCTTTAAGACCAAATAGTCTAAAGACCTAATATTAACACTAATACAGTAAATGGTAAATGGACTGCATTTATATAGCGCTTTTCTAGTCTACCGACCACTCAAAGCGCTTTATAACGCATGCCAACATTCACCCATTCACACACACATTCATACACTGATGGCAGAGGCTGCCATGCAAGGTGCCAAGGAGTGGTTAAGGGTTCAGTGTCTTGCTCAAGGAAACTTCGACACTCTCTAGAGGAGCCGTGGATCAAACCAGGAACCTTCCGATTACTAGACAACCGCTCTCAAGTGAAAAGTTTTTACTTGTTGACAAACCTCTCTGAATATGAAACACAACAAAAGTAGATAATTTAGCCTGTTGAGATGTGTCATAATGAATTTATATTAAGGGTGTAATGGTGCATGTATTCGGTTCGGTATGCCCTATGAGCCAAACAACTACTGTCAAAATAGTGTATTATGTCTATGTACTTGCATGTGCGGAACAGAAATTCTAGAGCACAGGTTTTACCCGGAAAGCTTTGGCGGTGCACCAGATATTCAGCTTTAGCATGCTAGTCGGCTTAGCCCGGTTAGCCAGGTTAGCTCCTGTAGTGTCGCTGCCTCCGAATTGCAAATGTTTGGAGATTTTCACATTCACTTCAGTGTTTGATCACAGCAACTCCCAGTGGACATTAGAGGAACTGCAGCTGCTGTGAAACGTATATAATATATTAATGTGGAGTACACACAGTGTATTTGATCTATAGATTATTGATTTTCTATTGAAGTAACTGTATGTTGTTCTGCTGTCTGCAGGTCTGGAGAACGTCACCATCCAGCTGAACCTGGAGGCAGAGTTTCACTTTACACACCTCATCATGACCTTCAAGGTGAGTTAGACACATGTACACTCACCAGGGGATTCTGGGTAATCACAGGCTGATACATGAACCAACCTGCACAAGTTTAAAGGGACAGTCCACAGATTTTACATTACCATTTGTTTATTGTCTTCTGTGGTTCTGGAGAAAATAACGCTAATGATATTTGAAAGACTTGGCCATTTACCAGGCAGGAAGGCTCTAATGAAAGACACTATCCAGTTGCATTATGGGAAATGTAGGATCCAGTGTCAGTGACATGTGAGTAACTACAGACTTCAGATACAGTCTACATCTCATATCTCTGACATACACTAAACACACCAGCTTTGGTTTAAAAACATTGCAGGTAAAATCTGATCAGAAAGAGTGTGTAAATTTATCACTACATAGTGTTTATAATATGTTCACTACTTTCTGCTAACAGTCACACAATGCAATGCTCCACATTTTAAAATTGAGAGAGTTACAGCTGAGCGACTCTACAGCTGTCAGTGATGATGATTAGTAACTCTCTGAAATCTGAATTTACTGCTCACTGTTTAGTGTCTGTTTATATAAGGAGGAGTGAACGAGTGATTTCAGACACATCCACTGACTTCTCAGAGGAAGCTGGTTTCATGTTGTAGGTCTGACACACACACACACACACACACACACACACACACACACACAGTTCTTGAATTAAACTAATTAACACACTGACATGAATAAAGTTCCTCTGTAGTTAATCGTCTGTAGTTTATCGTTTGCAGTTCATCATCTAATCCATCCGGCTGATTCATGTGTCATCCTCATCAGCCTCAGAATCAAACTGAACACATAAAACTGACAGTGAAGCTGAGATGTTTGATGAATGTGGAAGTTATTCAGTTTACAAACACCAGAGTCAAATTGGTTCTGATTTTTCTGGATGTGAAAGTAGACTAATTAAATCAGCCGCTTAAAATCAATTAACCTTTAATCCATGATTCCTATCATTGTAATTAGACATTGGTCTGAAGTGGCGACATGAGAGCAGAGCGTCTGTGGATTACTGTTTGTCAGTTTGTGGTGGAAGCAGCTGATAACAGCACAGAACAGAAGACGTGTAAAACTTGACCAAATTTCCATGAAACGTATATGTTTTGTAGATTATAACCTTCATTATAAGGACATTCGATGACTATTTTCAATATGGTAAAGGTTCTATAGGATCTGAGTTTAATCTGTTCAGTGTCTGTCTCCTTTATGAAAGCTCATCCTTCACTGCTGTAAACATCCTGCTGTCTGCTGGTCCGGCTCGACAGGAAGTTCAGACTTCCAACATTAAAGCTGTTTCAGAGTTTAACCTGCAGGAACTGATGATTATCATTATTATTATTATCATTATTATTTTTATTTAAAAAGACACAGTGAACTGTAGTAACACAAGGTTTAAAGGATCATTATTACATAAACAACATTGTTCAGACGTTCTTTATTTATTCTGTGTTGTTGATTCTCAGTGGGATCAGCAGAACCGTCACATGATATTTAGTTAAAGTGTGTTTTCTAACATCGTTCTCTCTCCTCAGACGTTTCGACCTGCTGCCATGGTGATCGAGCGGTCAGCTGACTTCGGGAAGAAGTGGCAGGTTTATCGTTACTTCGCCTACGACTGCGAGACTTCGTTCCCGTCGGTTTCCCAGGGTCCAATGCAGAAGGTCGATGATGTCATCTGTGACTCACGTTACTCCGACATCGAGCCGTCCACTGAAGGAGAGGTACTACAGTATTCTACTAACCACTGGGTTGAAGAGGAATTTATGTCATAACACACCTGATGAGATGCCATCTTTTTAACTGTTCAGTTTTTAATAAAGATCAGACCATTTGGTGAAATGTCCCTTTTTTCCAGGTGATTTTCAGAGTTCTGGACCCGGCGTTCAGAATCGACGATCCCTACAGCCCCAGAATCCAGAGTATGTCTGCTCACACCAGACAATAAATAAGGAATGCCATTTTAGTCAATATTAAATACATAAATAAATTAATACATAAATATACCTATGAAATTAATAAATATGGCTATGAAATAAATAAATGAGTCAGTATAGTACAAGAAAAATAAATAAATAAATAGGTTTTTATTTAAAAAAGAATGTTTTTCAAAGGACAATTATTTATTTCATGGGACTTTTATTTCATAATGCCACATTTATTTCCATCTGTTATATTCAAATGAAGGGGGCGTGGTTCTCTCACACAGCCTCAGAGAAGACTGAGGCCAGGTTAGTAAGTACCAGGTGGTTTTCTTGCCAGGTTTGGCTCCTGGCACCCTGCTCTACCTCAACTCTCAATGACTTATGGAGTTTCCTGATGGACAGATAGCTTTTACTTGTTGCTAGAGTAATGTTAACTGCTAACTGCTGCTAACAGTAGCTACCACTAGCTAACATTAAGTTAGCTCAGTTAGCTGTGCCGCTGTGCTTGGTTACCTCCTCCTGGGCAAAGCTCCTGTGTTTGAAGCGTAAACACCAACACTCCCCCGGTGCTTTGAGCTCCCAGTCCAGGCAGAGACAGCTAATAGGAGAGCTAGCATCATGGCTAACTAGCTAACAGCAACTGCAGTTACTTTAGCAACAAGTATAGCTATGTGTAACGGACATCAGGAAACTCCATAAATCACAGAGAGTTGAGGCAGAGCAGGATGCCAGGGGTGCCAGGAGTCAAACCCGGCAAGAAACCACCTCAGTATGTATTCCCGGTGGTGTCTTGCAGCTCTGTGAGGTAACCACGCCCCCTTTATTTGAATATAACACATTTGAATAAATGTGGTATTATGAAATAAACGTCCCCTGAAATTAAAAATTTCCTTTTTGAAATAACCTATTTATGTATTGAACTTTGACTCATTTATATATTTACATTTATATATTTACATATATTTATATATTTAATGCCTTATTTATTTACTTCAGGATTTATTTCATAGCCATATTCATATATTTATTTATTTAATATTGAATAAAATGGCATTCCATAAATAACTACTATACCATCTGTCTGGGTTATTGATCAGAAATTGATCCATCATTGATCACCTGTTATTGACCTTTTGTCCAGACATGTTGAAGATCACCAACCTACGGGTGAAGTTCACCAAACTGCACACGCTCGGAGACAATCTGCTGGACTCTCGTATGGAGATCAAGGAGAAGTATTACTACGCCATATACGACATGGTGGTCCGAGGAAACTGCTTCTGCTATGGTCACGCCTCAGAGTGTGCCCCCATCCAGGGAGCCAGCCAGGCCAGGGATGGCATGGTAAGTTCTGAGGGAGTGCTGGCCAGACCAGGGAGTGCAGGGTGAGTCCTGAAGGGACAAGATGAGTCTTGACGGGACAGGGTGAGTCTTGAATGGGACAGGCAGACTGTGGTGGATCAGCGGTGGATCTTGCTGTAGAAAGCGGTCTCAGTGTGAATGTTTCAGAATGAATATACCAGCTGAGGTCTGTTTGTTGTTTCACCACAGAATGTTCTGTTGTTGCCTATAGTGTGCCGTATTTTAATTTATATTTTATTAGACTCTATTTTCAGTAGAAACGAATAGAGAAAAGAATAACAGAGTCGGCACAGTTTCACTTTCAGTCAGTCAGTAATTACTGACTCGACTTTACTCTTAAAACTGTACTGATTCGAATAGAAAACGTGTTTTTTTTAATCAACTTTAAAATACAATGACGAAAGTTTTCAGTTAATCAGAATGTTCTAACTCAGGAAAACCGTCTTCAAGACAGATCCTGTTATCAATATAACCAATGTTTATTGATTATTATATCAACTGTGTGTCTTCAGGTTCACGGTCACTGCATGTGTAACCACAACACCAAAGGTCTGAACTGTGAACAGTGTCAGGATTTCCACCACGACCTGCCGTGGAGACCGGCCGAGGGACGCAACACCAATGCCTGCAAGAGTGAGTCTCTACTGGTCTCTACTGGTCTCTACTGATCTTTCCTGGTCTGTCCTGGTCTGTCCTTGTCTCTATTTGTCTCTACTGATCTCTAGTGGTTTCTTCTGGTCTTTGCCACTGTCTGCTGCTATGTACTGGTCTCTATTGGTTTCTACTGGTCTTTACTGATTTCTTCTGGTCTTAACTACTGTCTAATGTTTTCTGGTCTTTCATGGTCTCCACTGATTTCTACTGGTTCTAACCACTGGCTGCTGCTCTGTACTGGTCTCTGTTGGTTTCTACTGGTCTCTACTGTCTCTACTGGTAGAGTGTCTTTCTGGTGGACTGGGACTAGTTTGATAGCAGTACTAAACTGATACCTGAGATCCTGTTTGTGTTTCTGAAGTGATCCTGAAACAGCTCAGATGTCTGCAGGTTTGCACTACCATCGAAGTGAGAATGAAACAACTGTCAGATCAGAGATTAATTTAACTTGAACTCTGACTCTTCTCTCTTCTACGTACGTGGTGTCTGCAGAGTGTAACTGTAACCAGCACTCAGACTCGTGTCACTTCGACATGGCCGTGTTCGTGGCTTCAGGAAACGTCAGTGGAGGAGTTTGTGACGACTGTCAGCACAACACGGCCGGACACAACTGCGAGCAGTGTAAACCGTTTTACTACCAACATCCAGAGAGAGACGTCAGAGACCCCAACATCTGCCAGCGTGAGTCCAGACTTTCTGATCTGTGTAGTCCAAACTGTCTAACTGATAAAAGGCTGAGTGTCAGGGTTCGAATGCAGTTTTTGAATTTGTGAAGGGGGCGTGTCCAAGATCCTTTTAAAATGTTCGGAAGGCTGCAAAGTTCCGATTCAATCGTCAACATCTTTATATTTCTTCTGTTCTCTCTGTCAGGCCTTCATGTCTCCTGGGGGTTTAGTAAACATGGAGGTTTCCGTCCGGTAGAAGTGACTTTATTTAACCTGAAGTTCCAGATCCAGATGAATGAATTCATCTTTATTAAACCTCTGAAGTGAAGTCTTCATCCTCACAATGAATTTTGTCCTTTGTGTGTGTGTGTGTGTGTTTCCGTAGCCTGTAACTGCGACCCTCTGGGCTCTCTGAACGAAGGAATATGTGACCGGATGACGGCCGTTCGAGCCGGTCTCATCGCCGGGCAGTGTCGCTGTAAAGTCAACGTGGAGGGAGAACGCTGCGAACGCTGCAAAGAGGCACATTACGGACTGAGCGACGAGCCTGAAGGCTGCAGGGGTACGAAATTATACACAAGTATAATTGTGTAGAATTCTACGCAATTATATTTACACAACAAGACACACAACGAAACACAAAGAGGGGCTGAGCGACGAGCCCGAAGGCTGCAGAGGTACAACACGATGTATAACACATACACAGAAATACACAACAAGATAAACAACGCCTACGCAATGAGACGCACAACACCTGTACAAGATACACCTACACTTTTACATCATAGTATTGATCAACTGTAGATTATAACAAAGTAAATGATTGTTATTGTATGTATTATTACTGCGTTTCAGCATGTACCTGCAGCCCTGTGGGAACACTTCCTGGAGAAAATCCCTGCGACAGTGAAACAGGAAGTTGCTTCTGTAAACGTCTGGTGACTGGACGAGACTGTGACCAGTGTGTGGTGAGAAAACACATTAAAATACATTTACTGTTGGCGGCTGTGGCTTAGAGGTAGAGGTCGTCCCAGCCTGCATGTCGAAGTGTTCTTAATTCCCGGTGGGCACAGTGCCCCACGGTAAATGGACTGTACTTTCTAGTCTTCCGACCACTCAAAGCGCTTCACATCACATTCACGGCAGCTGCCAATTGCTCATTGGAGCAATTTGGGACAAGGACACTTCGACGTGTGGGCTGGGGGAAGCCGGGATCGAACCGTCGACCTGTCAATCACTGTCAGGGTTAGGGTAAGGGTTAACACCGAGGCTGCATCGATGCAGGCTTACAAACCTCACTCCTCAAGTGCAGCGCCTGTTTTGTGTCCGCTGTGGAGGAAACGCCACATACCTCTTAATGTGAGTTCCACGCGGTTATTTCCAGAGGATAAGTAATAAATTGCCTTACTTCAAACAGACATTAGATATATACTATGTTTGTGCACTCATGACTTGTTGATTTGATTTATTCTTTATTTATAAAAACAATAAAAAAGACTTTAAAATCACATAGTATCAATAAGACAAGAAACTGCAATATAAGCCAGATATAAATAATAAGTGAAATGACTCTACACATGAAACAATAAGTAGCACAAACACACGGCACCAAGAAATAAATAAAATGAACAAAAAGGTTCCAAAGCAGAAATAATAAAATAACATCTATGTGAGATTCATCACTTTTGTTTTAGTGACTTTTTGAAAGCAAATCCGTGTTTGGTCTGTCTGATGGTGGGGAGCAAATTCCAGTCAGAAGAAGCTCTATAAAGAACAGTCATCATACTGACGGGTCATATACCCATGAAAAAAACAGTATATATAGTGTATTATTCCAGATGCAGAACAAACCAAGGACCAATCACATTAAGAATGGCAACACACAAAATTGTACAAAAAAAAAGAAATGGGAGTGAGTTTTTATTTGTTCAATTAATTATTTTTCTTTTCACAAGCTTACTATGCCATAAATGTAATGAGTATGCCATGTCATTGCCCATACGCCTAGGCTACATCTTGTCACTGTTGTGTATAAGATTATCTTTTAGATTGAATTACAATATCTGAAAGATGTTGATTTGACACCATGCTGACAAATGTTCCTCTTTCTGTCTGAGAAAGGTGAGAGCGTCTGTTGAAAGAAAGAGATGTCCTCAATTGAATAAAAGAATAACTCAATGAACCCAATTTGTCATTACATGGAAATATGGATTGATTACAAACAGATCTGTCGACAGAGACGCACTGGGGCAGCATGCACACATGGGCACAGCCAACACAATACTTAGTTTACATCCAAAAGGTGCACTTCTTATAGCAGAACGGTGGGTGGTGGTTTACAGGTTGCATCATCTAAAGATGAGACAAAGAAAGAGACTGTCTCCGTCCCAAGTTTTCAGTATAAGAAGAACAGAGACTTCTTATGTTACGAACATCTAGTGCCACATAACCCAAAACAACATAATCACAGGGCCTGAGGCCTCCTTTGTGAAACCATACTTTTATCAAAGTGTCATAACTTCTATTACACCCATAAACCCCTTAGTCACCCCCAAATTTCTCCCACAGCATCCCAAAGCTTGCCAGTGTATTTCCCCTCCCCCGTAACTAAGAGACCCTCCACAGCCGCGAGTGTGACTCCACGCAGAGTGCACTCGGAGTGGGAGGGTTGGAATTGGAATTGGGCCTTAGTGTAAAACGCTTTGAGTGGCTGGAGCACTAGAAAGACACTATAAAAATGCAGTCCATTTACAGTCTGGATACCAACAAATGTGATTTAAAACAGCCAATGACATCACACCAGAAGTTTAACCAAGAGGTTTAACCAACCAATCAGCACACAGTTGAGTCTTTAACTGGTCGGTCTGGAATTAGACAAACAGAAGCAGAAACGAAACTTCATGTACTGATGTTTTAATAAAATACTTTGGTTCAGTGTAGTGAAAGCCAGCAGTAACTGTGTGTGTGTGTGTGTGTGTGTGTGTGTGTGTGAGAGAGAGACACACCTGAGATGCTGAAAACATGAACAGAATAAATATTTTAATATCTCTACTTGCACTGGGAACATATCTGACAGGTTTAATGGCTTTACAGTGAGTTTAACTTTACATTATGTAATGTCTGTATAATATAGTAAGATGACAGAAACCCAGTTGCATGATGTTTAAGAAGTCAGATTAGTGCAGAAAGATGAAAGATGAGTGTGTGAAGGAAAAGCTGTAGCTGTGAAACGGTGGGAGGTCACATGTGTTTATTGTGTGTGTGAAGGAGATGAAAACCTGAATAACTTCCTCTCACAGCTTTAAATCAGGTTTTTACAGAAAGAAACAAGATGGGAGGTCAGATAATTACTTAATGACACGTCTCTAACATCTGCTCTGTGTGTGTGTGTTTTCAGTCTGAACACTGGGGTCTTAGTAATGACATGGACGGCTGCAGGCCATGTGACTGTGACCTGGGAGGATCCATCAACAACCAGTGAGTTCACATCCAAATCACAGCTAACTGCGACATGCTAACAGTTAACTGCTAACTGCTGAGGCATCAACAATCTCTTCATCTCTCTCAAACAACAACTCAGAAATAGATTTGTGAAGAAAAAGAGTTTTAACCAGCTTGTAGCTATTTGTTTCATACCTGCAACATGAAAACCAAACAAGAAGGAGCTGGAACTACAAAGCTCAGGATTGGAAGATACACATGAAATAACATATAATTCAGATATAGTGTCAATCTGCTCACAGTTTATAGTCTCTGTTTTGTTAAATCTCTAAATGGTTTTAAAATGTTTCCAGAAATGTTTGTCTTTCCTGGATCAGTTCATTCTTAGCCTTTTAGATAATTTTAAATCTACGTTTAAAGGTACACTTACTAGGAATTCTTCAGATGCTGTTCCAGTTTGTCTTTTCTTGTTTATCTTCAGTTTTTCATCCTCTCCGTCATTCTGTTTCGGTTTGTCTTCATTTTTTGAGTGTTTCTGAGTTTTACTTTGTGTCATCCTTTTCTGCTTCACTTTTGTGATTTATTTTCTTCGGTTTTTCTGACACGTTTCCTTCCTGTTGTTTGTTCGGTTTCAGTTTTTTTCTTTTCTTCATCAATTGTTCTGACGTTTTCCACTTCCTGTCTTCCTGCAGGTGTGATCAAGTGAGTGGTCAGTGTGTCTGCAGAGATCACATGTTCGGTCGTCGTTGTGATCAGGTTAAGTCTGGATTCTACTTCATCGCTTTGGATCACTACACCTACGAGGCTGAGGACGCCAAGTTTGGACCTGTGAGTCATCTTTGAACTTTTATCATCTGGACAAAACTGTTCTTTATCTTTAAATCCTGTTGTTTTCTGTAGAAGATCCTTTATGTCAGAAAAAGAACAAAACAGATTAAAAGTTAAGAATGACAAAAATAAGTACTCGTAGTAAGTCAAAACTTTTTGAGACTAAATCAAAATTATGAAATTTACAACATCAAGATAAGGAGATATTGAGTCATAATTATGAGATGAGTCAAAATTTGACTAATGTCAAAATTTTAAATTTCTGGAAAAACTCAACTGGTCAACACCTTTTCAACTCGTTTAAAATTCTCAATACATTTCATGTGGTGTTCAGCAGGGTTCAATGCTTGGTCCCCTCCTATTTTCATTATACGGAGTGTACTTCACTCACCAAATTACATCACAACAACATGGTGACGACACCCACTTGTATATATCTCTAGCCCCAGATAACCCTGGCAGTCTAACTCATTTAACAGACTGCTTAAAGAGTATTACAAGTTGGATGAAATTATAGTTTGTGGGGATAAGTTTTAAAAAAGACAGAATTTGTAGAATTTGAGCTCTTGAAAAACGGGCTCAATCTGAGGCAAAAAGTTTGTGATTATATTCTACTGCTGGCTACCTTTTGACATCTTTTATTAATTGAAAGTTTGTTCTAAACTCAAAAAAGTGCTGGGAGCTTTATAAGTCGTAGTTTCAACTTATCATGATTATTTAGATTATTTTCAATAATAACATTACATCAGTTTGCTTCTTTTCCTGGTAAAAATGGTTCCAAATGGTTTCTTCACTGTTTGTTGTTAAATTATGAGAATTATAAAAACAGAAGACTTTAGCAGCACATGTGAGCTGGTCAAATGTGATTTCATCAGTTTTCATGTCTTCATTTTGTTTCTTCAGGGAGTGACGGTGGTCCCAAGGCCCCATCCTCTGGACCGCACTCCCACCTGGACAGGTATTGGCCTGGTCAACGTCCCAGAGGGGGCCTTCCTGGAGTTCTCTGTGGACAACATCCCCCACTCCATGGAGTACGACATCATCATCCGCTACGAACCTCAGGTAGGACACTGTCAGCAAGGTTTACCCATCAGTTCAATCTATTATTTAAAAGTAGACGAAGTGGAGGATTTTCAATGACGTAAATTATTCTACAACCAGTTACCACAGCTGGACAAAACCACAATATCTTATGTTTTGACAGTTAAATACAACATCTGTCAAATAGACACAATGACATTTGTCATTGTCTCTTAATTTTACTTTTTTACTTTTGCCAAATTACAGGCAGTCAAGTAACTTCTATTGCCCTGTTTTGAAAGAGTTCATGAATTCCAGTGATACAAACAAACTTATTTTTAAGATTCATGAAAAGATCTTACTCCTTCTTCCGTCATCAGGTGATTCAGAATCTGTATGAATTTTATTTGTAATTTCTTATTGGGCCATACAGGCGCTCCAGTTGTAATACATGGTCTAGATCTTATTATTTGATGTACCATTCTCCATGTTTCAGTTGTTAGGTCTTTTTAATACAGGGACTGTACTAAAGAACAGTAGAAAATCAGTAAAGTTAAAAGTTTAGTTTTTTTATTTGTACAAAACGACAAAACATTAAATGAGGATTTCACAGATAAAACAGACAATGATATTGTATACAAGACACAAACAAACACATACGTAGTAATAATAGTAATATAATAACAGTAAGAATAATGGTGGTAGTAGTGATGATAATAATAACAACAATAATAATAAAATAATATGTTTGTGTATAAGTGTATGTGTATAGAAGTAAATAAATAGATAAAAGAAAAGAAGTAATAATTGTAACATTTAAGAAAAATGAACAAAAAAAAGGAGAAGAGAAAAATATATGTGGGGGTCAAAGTTTAAACCATGAAACCTCTGATGTGTTTGCTGGTCCTGCAGCTGCCTGACCAATGGGAGGAGGTTCTGATGACAGTGATGAGACCTGGACCAATCAGAGCAGACAGTCGCTGTGTCAACACTGTGCCCGACGACGACAACCAGATGATCTCACTTCACCCCGGCTCACGGTAACATTCAGCAGCCAACACTAAATATTTTTATATACGACAACAGGAAGTATGTTTTTAAAGCAACTTGATGGCACCTGAATAACGTCAACATTACAAGGCAACATTTTTAATAAATGTATCTTACATATTCTACCATATCTGTGAAATGTTTGCTGTCAACATATTTCATCAGTTTTCCTCCAGTAGCGTCTCCTGACACTAAATCTTCTGGTTGTTATGATCCTCGGCTCTGTGTTTAGGTTCAGATGGAGGTGTTTATGGTTCAATATTGAAAAAGTCAACAATGACTTGAAGCATGAGACAGGACGTGTTGACTTAATCAAAGAGTAAGAAGAGTAAAGAAAGTGAGTTTTGTGCTCTTGTTTGATGCAGTTGTAAGTTGGGTAACAGCATTACTACCAATGATAAGAACAGTATTAAAATGGCTGGTTCTATAATTGGGTTGACTCCTGATTCATTAGAGACGGTTTTGGAGAAAAGTACCAGGAGGAGAGTTAAGTTTGAAGGACATCATCTGTTTGGTGTTTTAGTTTCTATTAAAATGTGAATGATGGCTTAGGATACTGAGATTCTCCAAAGCTGTGAAACTGTTGAACAACATGTGATACTTGACAGTTTCCTGAGATATAAGTTGTGTTTTCAACATAATCTGTAAGGTCTTGTTTTATATGTATTCTCTTTACATTTGTAAAGGTTTTTTCCGTATTTTTGCCTGTATTACTGTTGCTGTTTTTTATTGTTATGCATTACCTATGGTGATTGTATTACTATATTTAATGTCTGATATGTGTTAGTGAAGTAGTGTTACTGTTCTTATGGTAGTTTGTCTTTCATATGTTGTCTGCTGTGTATCTTTAATTATTGTGTGACCAAACTAGTTTCTCCTCTGGGAATCAATAGTTATCTATCGGTCAGATAGTTTACACATAGACTGAGTCATAAAACCAGATTACAGGAGTTTAACCCAGTGAGTTCTCAGAGAGTGAAGAGTGTTTATTTCCTGTCTGTCCCCCCAGGTATGTGGTTCTTCCCAGACCGGTTTGTTTTGAATCTGGTCTGAACTACACAGTCCGCCTCAGTCTGCCGCTGTACTCGGCCCTCAGCGACGTCCAGTCTCCATACACGCTCATTGACTCGGTGAGGAAACTCAGAAACTAGAGTAGGGCTAATAGGAGTAATTTACTATTTATTATCGATAAATCTGCAGATTATTTTCTTGATTGGTCGATTACTCGTTTGATCTATAAACGTCCAGTGTCCACAGTGACGTCTTTAAATGTCTTGTTTTGTCCAAAACCTAAAGACATTAATTTTTACAGAGAATGATTTGAGTTTTTGCTTGAAACAGTTAATCAATTATCAAAATAGTTGATGATTAATTTTCTGCCAATCGACTAATCAATCGATGAACTGAGAAAGTGATGAATTAGTTCACAATATATTGGACGGTGTAGTCCTCATTCGTCCAGGAGTGTTCTATCGTAGAAAGGGTTTCAGTCGTAGTCGTCTGGACGCTGTTTTCAGAATCAAGACGTTTCAGCTCCCATCCGGAAGTCATTCACAGCTGAAACGTCTTGATTCTGAAAACAGTGTCCAGACGACTACGACTGAAACCCTTCACAATATATTATTACCTTTACTTCAGTAAAAGTAGTTCAGTCTGCCAGTTCAGGCAAAATGGATGATTATGTATATGTAGAGTAAAGTTGATGTTTGCCTGGGCTCTTACCTTGTCATTCCTCAAAAGGAAGCACTGAGCTCAGCACAGCAGAGATTTGGGAGTGACGATAATAACTTCCTCCCAAAACCACATTAGATACAGAGCCCGATGCCAGCTATTATGAAGAATCTGCTATGTGTGCTGGACCGAGATTGGGGAGTGACGATAGTAATTTAAATGTACTTTGTGGTTCGATAATAAGGCCTTCATGGGGCATCAACATGTGGATGACCACAGAGGTTTATAAAGTCTAGAGAAACTTCTCTCTCTGAAGAAACCTGTAGACAGTGTGCTCTCAGTCATTCTTATGGTTCTCTTCATCCTCAGATCGTGTTGATGCCTCACTGTAAGAACTTGGAGATTTTCACAGCCTCAGAGGGAGGAGACTCCAGCGAGAACAGTGGTTGGGAAAATTTTCAGCGTTATCGTTGTCTGGAGAACAGCCAGAGCGTCATCAAGTCACCAATGACTGACATCTGCAGAAACTTCATCTTCAGCATCTCCGCCATGTTGCACCAGGGAGCTAAAGGTACACCAGTCGACCCTAAATCTGATGACTCCACCTTACTAATCTCCCACTATCTGTCCAAGGTTTGTTCCAACCAGCAGTACTTTATTTTATATTCTATCAATCTCGGAGCCCATCAGCTATCATCTGACAACGATTTAGCCTCTGGGGGCAACGGCCAATGTTTTGGGGCTTTCACTGTAGCCAGCAGATATCCGGATAATGGATAGACTTAGAAGACTTCCTCTTCCGTGCGCCGGTCATTGTTTACAGTCCGATTAGCAATTGCGGAACCCAACAGCTATCATTTAGCTAATCTCTAAGGTTCCGAGATAGATTAAAAAGCTAAATCGTCGTCAGACGATAGCCGATGGGTTCCACAATTGCATTTCGGCCAATGCATTCCACCTCTTTTGCTCTCCACATGAACTGTTTACCTGCATGCAACCAAAGCACGCTTAAATGTGTGTGGTCAATACTACTCGGACTACAAACGGACTACAAACGGAAACCAGAATGCTTCCGATACCAAAATCTTATCCCTTGCCTACAGATTCTGCATTCATATGCAGATATCTGTTTATAGAGATATAATATTCTAGTGACTAGTGTTTGCCGTCTGGGCTCTAACCTCGTCACTCCACAAAAGAAAGCACCCAGCTCAGCACAGCAGAGATTGGGAAGTGATGATAATAACATCCCCCTAAAACCACATTAGATACAGAACAGAGCCTGATGCCAGCTTTCACGAGGAACCTGTTATTTGTGTACCAGCCAGAGATTGGGGAGTGATAATAAATAATGCAGTTATTTAGTTTGCGGCTCTATCATGTTTCCTCCTGTCTGGGGAAGCTTTGAGTCCAGTAGTTTTTTTTTTTTATTACATATGAGAGACTGTCAGGCAGAGGAGAGGAACATGTTTATCTAACTTTCATGATATTTAAGGGAAAAGTTAAAGCTGCACTAACAGATTTTTTGACCACTTGTTTTTAGCAGCAACAAGTAGTAAACACAACATTAACATATTACCTTTTAAGCTGATATGTTGAACTTGTTAGCAAACAGTTGCTTATTTCCACATCCAGCAGTTACAGAGTGTTTGTGTCACCTGATGGACGTCAGTCCGGTCTTCTCTCCGTCAGCTCTGTGTTTGGCCTCCAGCAGCTGCTGAGGGAAACATCTGGCTCTTTAGCTGCTAGATGCTCCGCTATGTTCAGCAGCTGTCTGCTGTCTGCTGCTGAGCAGGTGTACAGTGAACAGATTAATTCTTTAGTGGCTCGTACAAGTGATTTCAGAGAATTTGTCACATTCATGAATTTTCTTGTATTTATTATTTTTTTCTGAGGAAGGAACAAAATTCTTAAGGGTTTGATGAATCTGACTTTGATCAGTCGTATGAACAGAGTTCCTGACGAATCTTTCTGCTCTGCTGCTCAACTGTGACCTTTGACCTCTGTGGAATGAGAACAAAAAGGAGGAATTCCCCTCAGGGTTTAATAAAACCTGGTTCTCATTAACACACTGAGGACCAGATTAGTGGTTAGTTATTTCAAACAAACTTTAAATTTTTGTTCAAGGAATGTTCCATGTCAGATCTTGACTCAGATCTTTTACTTAGGTAAAAGTAGTAATACCACTGTGTAAAACTACTCTGTTACAAGTTGTTAAAAGTCCTGCATTCAAAATTTTACTTCAGTAAAAGTGCATTAGTATTAGCATCAAAATATTCTTAAAGTACCAAACGTAAGAGTACTCATTATGCAGAATGGCCCACTTTAGAATAATATATATTATATTATTGTATTATAATAATTGATGCATTTATTTATTCATCATTTTAATGTTGGAGCTAGTAAAGATGCAGCTGATTTTAATGTGAATTTCCACCTGGGATCAATAAAGTCTTATCTTAGTCTATAATAACACATCAGAATTTACTGGTTGATTACATTTTGTATGAAAATCTTAATTTGAAAAGAAACTAAAATTTAAGTTATCAAATTGTGCAATATTCTGTGTAATACCTCCGTGCAATATTAGTTTTCCCCTTGTTAGTTTTTCTTATTTATTGCTACTGCTACTGCTATTGCTACTTTATTGCTGCTCAATTACTCTTCGACAGTACATGCACCTCCGCTTATTAATATTATTTATTACATAAGGAGTTACATTGTATTTTAGACTGTACTTTCATCACCAACCAGTAAACCCACTTGGTACTTGACACTTAGTTTATCTTATACTTATACCGACAGGATACTTAATTTATTTCTGACCTGGTTTATAGTGTTTATTTTTTCTAGTACTTCTCCTGTGTGCACTGACGTAAAGACGAGCTACTGTAACAAAGAGTTTCCCTACGGGGATCAATAAAGTATTTCTGATTCTGAAATAAATGTAGTAGAGTATAAAGTACAAGGACCTCAAAATTGTCCAATACTTGAGTAAATGTACTTAGTTACTTTCCACCACTCTAAAACAGTCTTTTGTTGTTGAGTTGAAGCAGAGGTCTGATCAGTGAAGAACAACAGTCATCTGTCTTCTTTATCGCTTCTTCTTTTCTGAAATAACAGTCAGACTGTTACTCTCTGCTGGTGACTGACAGGTTTTCATTCCAACGTTGACTTTGACCTCTCACATCATCATCATCTTCTTCATCAAGTTCTCCTCTCTCCTCTGCAGCTGTTTCATCACACTTCATTCATTCTCTTTTTCCTATTGGCAATTTCTTCTGTGAACTGAATGTAAATTTACATTTTTACACAGATGACACCCAGACTATCATTGTTTAACTACAGATCTCTGGCTGTCAGAGAACTTAAGATTAGATGTAAATGTCTTTTTTCTTATTGTAAAGTGTACTGAGACACTTTGTGAGTTTACACTCATTCCTGTTGTTATTGTTGATCTGAGTGATGTCACTCATTGATGTTTCCGCCATGTTGATGTTCGACCTTCTGAACAAGACTCGACTGGTTTCTTGTTCTTTACATTCCTCAAACGCCTTCAGACGTTCCAGCTCATAAATCTGTCATCATCATCACTGTCAGACGGGAACTGTGCAGAGTGTATTGTTTTCTTGTACTGCTGAAGCTTTTTTGTTGTTTAACGTGTCTCCTGTGTTGGACTCCATTTCCCAGAATGCCAGTGTGACCCTCAGGGCTCCCTCAGCACCGTGTGTGACCCCAGTGGGGGTCAGTGTCAGTGTCGCCCCAACGTGATCGGCAGGAACTGTGACAGATGTGCTCCGACCACTTTCCAGTTCGGACCCAACGGCTGCAGAGGTCAGAACCCTGATCACGTGATTTACAATCAATACATGATACTGATCATCAATATATTCTGTATATATGACCTATAATGATAGCATACTGTATATGTATATATCTGCGGAGGTCATACTGATTTTATTTAAATCAATTATAAAATAAATTATATCTGACACAGTGCAATATTAATAATGATAAAACAATATGTTGTATACAGTCATGAACAACCAGCTTATACAAACTGTATTTTTGTGGTTTCTGTGTTTGCAGCGTGTGCGTGCGACCCACAGGGTTCACAGAGTTCGTTCTGCGATCAGCTGACCGGTCAGTGTGTTTGTGTTTCGGGAGCATACGGTCGGCAGTGTGATCACTGTCTGCCAGGTCACTGGGGATTCCCCACCTGCCGACCCTGCTCCTGCAACGGACACGCCGACGACTGTGACCCCAACACTGGACGCTGCATCAACTGCAAGGACCATAGCACTGGACACACCTGTGACAGGTGAGTTACACCTGTGATATAACACAAACTGTGACAGGTGAGATAAACAGATGGGTGACGGCTGACAGGAGAAAGCAACATGAAGTGTGTCGGTGTGGAGTCCGGCCTCCACGAGCCTCCAGAGCAGCTTCAGCTTCAGGGCTGCTGGAGTCTGAGGAGCTCTGCTGGAGGACGAGCGCCTCCTCCACTAGCTGCTCCCTCAGTTATATATCCAGCCTTTATTAAGCAGCTCGTCTCACTGAGGTCAGACACACCTGAGTGCAGCAGGTAGAGACACCAGCTAAAGGACAGACAGCAGCAGAGACAGACGTCTCCACGCAGATCTGAAGGTTTATATTAAATCATCTGATGGCGACGCTGCTGCAGAGCGCTGTCTGACACGCTGGGCCGAGACCTTCCACAGGTGCGACGCCGGGCCGAGGTCAGGTGACCGTAAAGGCCGCAGCATTTTATTCACATCGTTTCCGTCCTCACCAAACGGCTCAGGGAGCGCTGCTGCTCCGAAGCTTCTGCATCTGATAGTGTCTCTTTTATTCAGCTTTGTCCTTTTGTTTATCCCCCATCTGTACCTGTGTCACAACCTGGCTCCTAAGGCCATCTCAAAGAGACAAACCATTTTCAAAGGTTATCAAAACAGTTTATTAAGCAAACATAACTGAAGCAAATACAGTACATTACATTAATTTGACTGACGCTTTTGTCCAAAGTGCTTTCAAACTCAAAAGGCACAAGAGCTAGATATCATCAACAATGGGAAGTGCAACCCTCCCAAAGAAACAGCTAAAAGTCCCAACAGTGTGGGACCAGAACAGAGATGAGTCCAGCAGAGAGCCAGTTAAGTGAACAAAGAGGAGTGGTGCTGAAGAACTTGAAGAGATTGACAATGAAGGGGGCAATAGCATTCTGGACTATCGGAGACTAGCGGCAGAGGTCTGGGGACTAGCTGCAGAGGTCTGAGGACTAGTTGCAGAGGTCTCGGGACTAGTTGTAGAGGTCTGGGGACTAGTTGCAGAGGTCTGGGGACTAGCTGCAGAGGTCTGGGGACTAGCTGCAGAGGTCTGGGGACTAGCTGCAGAGGTCTGAGGACTAGTTGCAGAGGTCTGGGGACTAGTTGCAGAGGTCTGGGGACTAGCTGCAGAGGTCTGGGGACTAGTTGCAGAGGTCTGGGGACTAGTTGTAGAGGTCTCGGGACTAGCTGTAGAGGTCTGAGGACTAGCTGCAGAGGTCTGGGGACTAGCTGCAGAGGTCTGGGGACTAGTTGCAGAGGTCTGGGGACTAGCTGCAGAGGTCTGGGGACTAGCTGTAGAGGTCTGAGGACTAGCTGTAGAGGTCTGGGGACTAGTTGCAGAGGTCTCGGGACTAGCTGTAGAGGTCTGAGGACTAGCTGCAGAGGTCTGAGGACTAGCTGCAGAGGTCTGGGGACTAGCTGCAGAGGTCTGGGGACTAGTTGCAGAGGTCTGGGGACTAGTTGTAGAGGTCTGGGGACTAGTTGCAGAGGTCTGGGGACTAGTTGCAGAGGTCTGGGGACTAGCTGCAGAGGTCTGGGGACTAGTTGCAGAGGTCTGAGGACTAGCTGTAGAGGTCTGAGGACTAGCTGTAGAGGTCTGGGGACTAGTTGCAGAGGTCTCGGGACTAGCTGCAGAGGTCTGGGGACTAGCTGCAGAGGTCTGGGGACTAGCTGCAGAGGTCTGGGGACTAGCTGCAGAGGTCTGGGGACTAGCTGTAGAGGTCTGGGGACTAGCTGTAGAGGTCTGGGGACTAGCTGCAGAGGTCTGGGGACTAGCTGCAGAGATCTGGGGACAGGTAGGCCACACCTGTGATGATGCTATATTGTTGAAGAAACTCTCTATCTATTTCTTTTCACCAGTCAGACTTTTGAATCATTAAATCACATTTTCTCCCTCACCTCTGTTCAGGTGTATGGATGGTTACTATGGCGACCCAATGCTGGGGTCAGGTGACCACTGTCGGCCCTGCATGTGTCCCGACGGCCCTGGCAGCCTGCGACAGTTCGCGGGAAATTGTTACCGCGGTGACGACTCCCAGCAGGCCATCTGTGTCTGCAACACTGGATACAGAGGTAAAGACTTTATTAACACTGAGCTGGATACAGATGGTAAACTGATGTATTTAAAATATATTAATCCGTTTTATTCAACTTTTTCATTTCCATCAGTTTTATTTCAGAAAGCAGTTTTTCAGAAACAGTTTTAAAGCATAAACAAAAACTAAAAACAGCCAGATGTGACAATAAAACAAAGTAGAAACAGACAGGATAATTAGAGTTGTAATGTGAACTCCGCCTGAGGTTCTGGTTCTCAGCAGGAAGTTTTCTGAGTGAAATAAACTCGCCCTGCGGAGACAAACCGGGTTTTAATTTAAAGAGAAGAAGCTTTGTGATTTCGGGTTATGTAAACAGGCAGAGAGCAGGAATGTGATGTGACTCTGTTATTACAGCAGGAATGTGATGTTCAGGCTGACAGACTTATGAATCACTAACTTTTGTTTCCACTTCAAACCTCCAACATCCTGAGTGGAAAATATTCTACTGACAAACGTGAAGATCTACAGAGTTTATTACTATACTTATCGATTTAGCTGCAGCAGGACAACACTGGTTTCTGATTGGTTAGGTTTAAATATTTAAAGATGACAATTCAAACAAAGCTCCAGTTATAAAATAGTATAGGCTACATTTTGTGAAGAAAGCTTTACGCTGACAACCGCAGGTTTAAACACTGTAAACTGGTTAAAATGTCTGAAACTGTTTGCGTGTGATGTTGTGTGGGAGTCAGAGCTGAAGCCCTGAAAGCACTTGAGGCACCAGAAGTTTAACAGCTGAAAGTAGTTGAAATCAGGTAGTGCTCAAGTGTGCCTGCTGAAAATTAACATTGAACGTTTAGTTTTAAGCTTCAACCCTGTAAACTTGACTTATCACAGCATCTGAAATGTCAGCTGAATAGTAAAAGTAGTAGAAGCGTCAGTTATGTGAGGAACAATACTTATTATATACTTCATAGTATGTTGGTAGTTACACTAACGAACCACAGATCCTGAGCGTTGTAGTAAAAATACTGTAGAAAGTGGAGCAATATCCTGGAAACATTCACCATGAAAGCATTCACTGTCAGCTGATGAAAATGAAAATATACTTTCATAGAAAACAGGTCTTTACTTTTTGTAGATTAAACTTTTTGTTAGACATGTACGATGTGTGTAACTCTTTCACCTTCTCTCTGCAGGTGCTCGCTGTGACGAGTGCTCACCTGGTTACTATGGAAACCCTGGGGAGGTGGGGGGGCAGTGTCAGCCCTGTCAGTGCAACAACAACATTGACATGTTGGACCCGGAGTCCTGCGATGCACAAAACGGCGAGTGTCTGCGCTGCCTTTACCACAGCGAGGGCGCCGCCTGCCAGAGCTGCAAACTGGGTTACTACGGCAATGCCCTGCTGCAGGACTGCAGGAGTGAGTACACTGGCTTTACTGGGTTACTATGGCAACCAACTTCACCGCTGAGATCTGAGTACCCAGTGACATCACTGGAATAGAGACCAGTAGGGACCAGTAGGGACCAGTAGACCCAGTACAGCAAAAACACATGTAGTCAGATGATCTGACAAGTGATGAAATGTATCCAAATTTTGAATAAAATCTTGACTAAAGTCTGGATACAATCTCAATAAAACCTTGATTGAATTATTGACTAAATCTTTACAAAATCAGCAAAAAATCTTCAATTAAATTCTGACAATATTTGACTATAATCTTGCTGACGTGTTGATAGAAATCTTGATCTTCACTGAGATTGTGACAAAATCTTTTTGTAAAATCTGACTGAAATTTTAACAGATCTTTTAACAAACTCAATCAAAATCCGATCTAAATCTTGATAAAATCTTTATGAAGTCTTGACTGGAATCTAGATTCAAATCTTGTTAAATCCTGATGAAGTCTGGTTCTTGTCCACAGAGTGTGTTTGTAACCAGCTGGGCAGCGATCCCTCCAGCTGTCCGTCGTCCGGCGACTGTCACTGCGACCGCGGCAGTGGTCAGTGTCACTGCCTCCCGAACGTGATTGGTCAACACTGCGAACGCTGCGCGCCCGACACCTGGAACATGGCGAGTGGCCGCGGCTGTCAGACCTGTGACTGCGACCCCAAACATTCGTACGGGACTTCCTGCAACGAGGTGAGGAGCACACTGTAATGTGATGCACAGCAAACTTCAAAATTAAATGATCTGAAACTCAGATCTGTATTACGTTTTCGACTTCACTAAATCCAAAGTTTTAAAATTCATTAAAAGTAAAACATTGTGAGTTAAAGTATGTTCAGCTGTCGTGTCCTCTTGCCTTCATTTATTGAATTTTCTTCAGATTTTTAGTGTAAAAAAAAAATGTTTATTCTAGTTTTAAAGAAAAATTTAAAAAAATGTTTTGCAGCTCAACAAATTGTTCAGAATTCAGCATTGAGTCCATCAGCTCCTGGTTCAGTATTTTGATGATTTCTCTGCTGGACTTCTGAATATAAACAGTTGGTTTCGTCCACAGGTCAGTGGTCAGTGTTCCTGTCAGCCCGGCTTTGGAGGAAGAACATGCAGCGAGTGTAGAGAGCTGTTCTGGGGAGACCCAGAGGTCAAATGTCACGGTACGTTCACTGTTGATATGTACACTACATGAAACCAGATGACTGGTGTTAATATAATAACCTGAAAGGTCGTCAATCAAACATCAGAGTTTTTAAAAAAAGCTCAGTTTTATTAAAACAACATTTTCAGATCCATTCACTCTGGACGATAAAATTCTCAGTGTGAACAGAATAGAGAAGAATTTTCCCAGTTCTCCTCATGAATGTGGACGTGAAGGACTCGACAGGAGGAACCGAGTCAGAGTTCAGATCTGAGTCGGAGTCTTTAACTCGTTCAGAAACAGAAAGTAAAAATCCGACTCGAGCCGTCTGAAGCTCCACCGATGAACAGAGTCATTCAGCTGCTGCCCTGCTGCATCGTGGGAACATTCCTGCTCCCATCCTCTGCTGCGATATGCTGTGACTGACTGAGATTAAGTCCAGATGTTCCCTGAGGCCCGGCGGTCCCAACGCCGTGGAGACGAGACCAGAGATCTGTCTGAACCTCCGAATATCCTTGAAATCCACAAAGAGGCTTTGTTAGTGTGAAGCAGAGCTGAAGGTCAGAAACTGGAGCCCTGGGGGGGGGCACAGAAAATAATTAAAGAAGGAAATAAAGTGGGAGAGAAAGAGAAGAGGAAGTAAAACAAGCTGTCAAACTATAAACTATCATCTGTAGTTTAGATAGAAACTAAAAAACAAACTGTACGTCTCTTCGTCTGAAGTTTGAAGGAGTTTCAGCTGTGTTTAATACAAACCAGATGTTGAACACACACACACACACACACACACACACACACACACACACACACACACACACACTCAGCAAACACAAACTGGTATTTGTAAAGGAAGAATGTGCGTACCTTGCGCAGACTTCAGACCAGCGTGCACACAGTTTTAGCTGAGATAGCTGCAGATGATATGATGAGGTGGACATGAAGTATAAGATGAGAGATGTAGTAAATCGTTGTTTGTTTAGGTTGTTTGCCAGTTTCACTGATTGTGTTATTATTTTTTTGCGTCGACGCAGCATTCTGTAAAATGTCAATCAATTTAGCAATCACTTCCCTGTTAATGATCTTTTAATTTTATCCTGAATTGTGAAGCAGTCTGTAAAGTCTCTTCCAATAAGAGTTCTATTAATGAATCATTGATCATCTTCTGACGTTTAATAATGATGATTGCGATATCACCATGACGATGGTACAGGCGCTGTAACGCTCACACATACTGACAGCTGTTCTGATGCTGTTGGAGAACCTCGACGGTGCAACACAATCGGTGAAATTGCACTCGTTATTGTGCACGTGCGCCCAGTTCCACAATGATTGAGATTCATAAAACAGAACCAGGCGTATGTGCGGCTTTATAACTCTGATGAAAACAGTGCGCATACACATCATCAGACAATCAACAGAAACTTTAACTTTAAATCTGAAGAGGTTTTGTGAATTCAGCGCCTGGACTTTTCTTTCAAGATAAAAACAGAATAAATTAAGATGCTGATGGTGAATCACAACATCGCTCTACTGTCACTGTCCAATGAAATGTCCAAAAATACGTAAGAACAACAAGACTAATGTGAACAGTCATTTGACAGATTGTGTCCACTAGATGGGCAACAAGTAACCACAACTGAGTTTCACAGGATGAACTCCAGCTGTGTAAAGCATTACCATGGCAACCACATGATACAGATGGCTTCCCTCACCACAGCAGACGATCAGCAGAGGACTTAAAATTAGTTTATCTTTTGAATTTATGCTAAAATCAGAAATCTACTGTCATAAAATCCTGTAGTTGATCAGTTTGTTTTCACAGAGTCAGACTGAAACCAGACCGAGATCCTCCTTTTCAGGTGCTCTATGTCTCGTTGTTTAGTCAGGTCTTGAAAAGTCTTGAATGTAACTTGGTGAACCTGTAGAAACCCGGTAGTCCACAGTTCACTTCTTCGCTTTAACCTGAGGAAGACCATCTGCGGTTGAAACGTTATATCAACATTATCAGTCATGTCCACATGAAATAAAAGTAGTTTGTGTTTTTTTGTGTGTACACCGCTTGCACACTGTTCGCTTGAATATTTACATTACAGCAGGAATCAGGAGTAGTAGTAGGTTTGAAGCACGATATTCTGTGTGTATATGTTATTAAACTGAATAGCATTAACACAACAGACATACTTCCTGCTCTCTGTCAGCTCAGTGTCAGCACTGTTAATTTGTCAGATTAGCTGCTAGCGCTATTAGAAAGCCATAATGTTAGCGTTACTCCTGCGGTGAACAGAGTAATGAGGAGGCGTGGCTGCGGCCGGATAACCGAGCGCCAGCAGACCTGGGACCAGCTGACCACCTCTTAACGGAATGTGCATGAATGCATTAAATAATAAATACATAAAAGTAGCGCGATGTCTCCGATGTATAGAATGTATCCAAATGTAATGGAGTAAAGTAATGATTTTTCTCTAAAAGTTACTGGAGTTCATGTAACTCGTCACTACCCACCTCTGAAACCTAACAAGCAGCCTGGCTGTTTAACAGAAACATGTGATGTAGTGATGTACAGGTGTACACTGTGACATCACATTTCTAACCCATGGTGTGTTTCTGCCTTAGCATGTGACTGCGACCCTCGCGGTATCTCAGGGCCGCAGTGTAACAAAGTCAGTGGTCACTGTGTCTGTGTGGACGGGGTTTCTGGTCCACGCTGCGACGCCTGCGCCCGTGGGTTCTCCGGGACCTTCCCCGACTGCCGCCGCTGCCACGAGTGCTTTGCAGAGTGGGACCGCGTCATCGGTCAGCTGACCAATCAGACGCACCGACTCGTCAACAAGGTCAACACCATCAAAGCCAGCGGAGTCAGCGGACCGTACAGGAAGTCCATCGACAGCATGGAGAGGAGCGTTGCCGACATCCGGGTCATCCTGAACCAGCACCCGGCCTCGCAACCGCTGACCGAGATCCAGGAGCTTCTGCAACAAACCAGGTGAGATTAACTTTAATCTTATTTATTATTAATCTCGAGGTTAAAGCAGCTCAGATTAATGACCTGTGTGTGTCCCTTAGTGACCTGATGGGGGCGCTGACCCAGATGTTGAACCACACTGAACAGACTCTGGTCCAGGTGGAGGACTCGGACTCGGCTGCAGAAACTAAACTGGACTCTGTGACGTTGGATGCTCAGAAACTGGAGCGGACGGTTCAGGAGCTGCTAGATCAGGTCAAGTTCATCAAGAACTCTGACATCAGAGGTGAGAAGGGTTAAAGGTCAGCGGGGGTGGGGGTGGGGTCACGTGGCCAGACGGTCTCACACCAGTCAGGACATTTTAATAAAGATTTTAAAGTCCAGGAGTCACAGACCAGATCTGTGATGATGTAAAGTTTATCAAGTCACTTCTGGTCTGGAAGAATACTGGAACCAGTTATTGTCAAGCTTAAGATTTGAAACTGGACCAGAGTTCATTCAGTTCATAGTTCAGTAGTTCAACTACTAACTAACTACTCAAGGTCCACTTACTCACTTGTTCTGGAGCTTTTGACCGTATCGCATCAGAATAAACTGCCAACATGGACGAGAAGTCTTTAGAGAGTAACTTCACCCCCTGAAAATCTTGTTTTTGTTGACCTCCAGTGGTTGAACTTCTCACCGTACTGCAGTGATGTGCAGGTGTGCTCCAGGACACTGTGACAT
Organism: Siniperca chuatsi; assembly: GCF_020085105.1. Lineage (NCBI taxonomy): Eukaryota > Metazoa > Chordata > Actinopteri > Centrarchiformes > Sinipercidae > Siniperca > Siniperca chuatsi. Next base: position 33,402,404 of record NC_058045.1, on the reverse strand, counting down.
CACTGTTGGGTGTGGTTACAGGTGCAACACACCACACTTGTCAGTGATGCTGTGGGCAGAGGTGAGACAGGTTTAAAACATGCTCTGAAGTTCCTCTTTAAAGTGCTCAGAAACAGTTTAAACGTCTACAGTTACATGGCAACGGAGAACACTGTAAAAAGCTGTCGAACAAGCAAGTAAGTGGACCTTGAGTTGTCAACAGCTGTTTACAATGTCAACGGACTTTCAGTCTCAAGAGTTGATACCGTTGGACAGAGACAGACAGTTTCTTTGTTGTTGCGTCGCCCCCTGTGGACTGGTTTTAAAACTGTCTCTGGATCAGGTTCATCAAAGTCTGGGATTATTACACAAAAGAAACTGAAAAGTCACTTTACACTGAGAATCGACTTCAGTGGACACATTATTATTTTGAATGTGATTAATATTGATTATGGATGATTTGTTTGGGTCGAGCTGCGGAGGTCTGAAGACCTTTTTAGACCTCCAGTAGAATTTAAATAGTTTTCTTCATTGAGGATCTCTCAGCTGATCTGTACTTCCTGTCTGTTGCCAGGGGCGACGGACAGCGTCATCAAGTACTTCCTGCAATCTAAGGCGGCTGAAGCTCAAGCCAACGCCTCCACCATTGACCCGGGAAGCTCTGTAGAAACCTCCGGTGCTCTACGGCAACTCACAGAGGACAAACTGAACCAAACCAGAGAGGAGTTCCTGAGGAGACACACTGAGCATGCTCAGAGACTAGACGACCTGGCAGGAGAGCTGCAGACGCTGGACCTATCAGAGATCAGCCACAAGGTGGGAGATTATAACAAGTTTCTGTTTGTCGTGTTCATGCGTTTCTGCAGTTTGAAGTTTCCGTCGGGACGTGAGACGAAACTTCAGCTTCAGTCAGTTCAGTAAAGTGAAAATCCTCCACTGGCTGCTGATTCACTTTGACTGATTTTCATTTTCACGTCCTTTGTGTTGGTACACGGTGAGTTCGTTCTTAACGACGCTGCAGCTGTTTTTATCTCCAGTTCAAACAAAAATCATAAATCATAACAGAAGTTATCTCAGGGCACTTTTCCTACAGACTTATAATATTATTTACCCAACTAATCCCACCATGAGCAAGCGCAGAACTGTGGCAGAACTTTGAGTCTTTAAGGTTAATGAGAACCGTCTCCTCGGATTTAATCTCCAGATTAAATATAATCTCACTTGTTGTGGAGACTCCCTAACAGGCAAAATGGTGTTTCATATTTTTGTTAATATCTTTCTCATTTTTTGTCACGCACTTTAAACTGACTTTATTTTCATCAAACGTCCATCTCTGCAGACTCCTTCTGATTGGATGATTCTAAAAAAAATGTTGTTGTTTCAAGAAGAAAACTTTTTATTGGCGGATTTTATTTGTAGTTTGGGAGAGGAGAAAAAGTTTATTTGCTGTGAAATGTTTTATGTTCTGCTCTTTTCTGACAGATGTAACTGTTTTGCATATTTTTACATATGTATGTATGTATGTATGTATATATATGTATTTTACATATACATAGATTTTACATATATTTGAGGAGTATAAATGTAGAATATACAGATTAAAGCTTGTAGGTGATTTACTAATATTTTAGTGAAATAAATTTTATCTTTGCATTAAACTCCTTCAGTTTACAGAATCTGCCTTTATTTTCTGGTCTGTCCTGGTTCTTACAGACCTGCGGCAGTCCATCATCAGGCCAGGACTCGTGCTGGTCCTCTCCCTGTGGAGGTCTGGGCTGCGTGGACTCTGAGGGTCAAACCAAGTGTGGAGGTGAAGGATGTGACGGCGTGGTGACGACAGCCAGCAGCGCCTGGAGGAAGGCCCAAGACTCTGAACAGGAAATCATCAGCGCCATGGAGGAAGTGGAGAAACTCTCCAAGATGGTGAGTCTGACGGGTCCTGGTCTGTGCTGGTTCTGGTTCAGGTGGACTGTAGTGGATGTTCCCACCTGTGTTTTGTCTGCAGGTGTCGGAGGCCAAACTGAAAGCAGACGAGGCGAAGCTGAGCGCTCAGGACGTCCTGATGAAGACCAACAGAACCAAACAGAAAGTCGACCAGAGCAACGAGGAGCTGAGAGGTCTCATCAGACAGATCAGAGACTTCCTCACACGTACGTCTCCCACTTCCTGTTTCACACGACTAAACGTCAAACAGCATCTCCTGACATATGAGACTTCAGGTGCCTCGGGTGTTCAGAATCATGTGACTGTTGGTTGCTTTTGGTTTTACCTCTTGTGTTCACAGTCAGAGGAAACACATCGGTCTGAAGTTAAACAGATTCTTTCTGTCAGTAGCAACAGTGCTGGAGATCTGTGAACATGACATTAGAGAGAAGAGAGATTTAAAGAGCTCGCTCTCCTGATCTCCTTCAGCAGGTCGCACCACAGTCCAAGGGCCTGATTGGTCGAGTCGCCTCTGGTTTTTAGTCTTGACCTGGGTATTACTGACAGAGATCTACCACAGGATCACACACTGCACTCGTTTGGGGTCAGCAGGTCCGAAATATAATCAGGAGTCAGCTCTGAAACGCAGGAACTAATGTAAAGATGTATTGTGGTTATATTTAATCTTCGTCATGCTGCAGCGTCCCGAAAACCTTTTTAACAGGTTGTTCTGACTCAGATATATATATATATATATATATATATATATAAATATATATAGTTATAGTATAAGACCCAAGGTGTAGGCTGTGCAAAGAGGCCCCTGAGAGTGTAAGATGCTGGCAGGAAAAGCATACATGGAGCGCCATAACCAAGTAGCTGGCATAGTGTACAGGAACATCTGCACGGAGTATGGACTGGAAACCCCAAGGTCAAAGTGGGAAACACCTCCAAAGGTGGTAGAGAATGACCGAGCCAAGATCCTGTGGGACTTCCAGATCCAGACTGACAGAATGGTAATGGCGAACCAGCCTGACATCGTGGTGGTTGACAAACAGCAGAGGAAAGCCGTTGTGGTTGACGTGGCGATACCAAGCGATGGCAACATCAGGAAAAAGGAACATGAGAAACTAGAGAAGTACCAAGGGCTCAGAGAAGAGCTGGAGAAGGCCTGGAAGGTGAAGGCGACAGTGGTGCCCGTGGTCAATGGAGCACTCGGGGCAGTGACCCCCAAACTGGAGGAGTGGCTACAGCAGATCCCTGGAAGAACACCAGACATCTCGGTCCAGAAGAGCGCAGTACTGGGAACAGCGAAGATACTGCGCAGAACCCTCAAGCTCCCAGGCCTCTGGTAGAGGACCCGAGCTCGAAGGATGAGACCACCCGCGGAGGGTGAAGGACGAAGTTTTTATATATATATATATATATATATATATATATATATATATATATATATATATATATATATATATATATATATATATATATATATATATATATATATATATATAGTTATAATAATCTTGTGTAATATTTAACATGGATTAGTTTCCAAGTGCCCTGCAGGTAAGATGATTGTGATAAGATGAAAATGTAGGAAGCAGGATCAGACAGCAGACTTCACTTGGAGATCAAAATAAGTTATAATAATAGTTATAAAATGTGACAGGAGAGTTTAACTGAAGGAAGTTTCAGGCAGGAAGAAGGTGCTAACATGGGCTAACGTGGGCTAACGTTATACTTGTACAGGAACAGGGTCTGTCAGTGGCATACAGTATGCAATCTTCTGGCTCAAATATGTCGTCCATTTTTTCAGTATTTTAAATGCTGATCATATCAAGGTGAAGATCAGTTTCTCCAGATACTTTGTCTTGTTGACAGTTTCAGTCCAGTCGTTTGTTGGAAGTTTGAGTGGAGACATTTCTGTGTGATGACTTTCTCTTCGAGATTTTCATCCTGAGTTTGTCTGAGATTTGAAACATTACAGGTATAAAAGAGCAATTAACTAATATTCCAAAGAATGTTCATTATTTCTTTAACATTCAACCATTTGTTTACCAGCGTTCATCCTGTCCTCATAAGCCCTCTGAATACGTTTCAGTTTTGGAGTCAGAAAATATCTCGTGATGTTCTTCCATCAGAGCGCGGCTTTCCCAGATATCTGATCTGATAACTGATCATAACAGACCTCTTGTGAGCAAAGCTAAATTATATTATCGGAATCAAAGGAGACGATCTGAGAATCATCTGTAGAAAAATGGAAACTGATGTGATGCCTTTGACTGTGAGAACACCACAGTCACACAGAACGTCCCGTCATCTAAAACCGCACCAGAGAGGCTTATTCAGTGCTCAAGACGTTCCGTTACGATCGAGTGGTCGACCGGCGCGTTCATGTAATCCGTCAGCTGTTCTGCTGCCACGTTTTCAGCCACAAGAAGGAAGTTATTAAATTGACGTGTGTAAAGAAGCGTGACGGGTCAGAAACACGAGCAGTAAGAGGATCGTTTCTGTTGTTTCAGAGGACGCTGCAGACCTGGAGAGCATCGAGCTAGTGGCCAACGAGGTTCTGGCCATGCAGATGCCGACCACGCCGGCTCAGCTGCAGGCCCTGACCGACGAGATCCGACAGAAGGTGGGAGAACTGGGACACGTGGAGACCATCCTGCAGCAGAGCGCCGACGACATCCAGAGAGCCGAGAACCTGCTGGACCAGGCCCGCAGAGCCAGGTGAGTCTTACCTGTTCATCCAGGACTGTTTTACCTGCACAGAGCCAGTTATTTCTGTTTTAGTCCGTTTTTCAACACACATTCGAAGTTCTCATGGAAGTCCAAAGCCAAATAAGACTTTAACACGGTTCTTCTCAACACATTTTAATCTTTCAGTGACCCTCGTTAAATCAAAACCACCAACCCTCCGTGGGATTTATTCAACTCATTTTCCTAATATTTGGTCTTTAAAAAGTGTCACCTCTAACAGCCTGTAATACCTGATGAAATGCGACTTCCTGTGTTGATCAGTGAGGAGGCGGCAGACGTGAAGGACTCTGCAGAGAAGGTGAAGCGAGCTCTGAAAGAAGCTCAGAGAGCTCAGACTGCTGCCAGCAGCGCCATCCAGCAGGCCGCCGCCGACATCCAGAACACCAACAACCTGCTGTCATCCGTCAGTAATGACCCGGGGTTTCACATGTTCACTTCACTGACATCACGTCAGATGTTTACTGAACGTCGACTTCACTGACGTCAGAAAAGCGAAGGCAACGCGTCAGCTGTCCGTGTTGTTGTTGTTGTCCTCAGGTGGAGTCGGAGACGGCCGACGCAGAGTTGAAGCTGAATAACGCCACCCAGAGGCTTCAGCGGCTCGAGCAGGACGTGACGCGGCTGAGAGACAAAGCTGTAAACGTCACGCTGAGCACCGAACGGACCAATCGGGATGCAGCGAGCATCGGAAAGATGGCAGAGGAGTTCAAGAAGGTGAGTTCACCTGTCAGACTGTTAATCAGTTAACATTTAAACACACAGCAGTTCAGTCAGTGAAGGACACTCACATCTGTGTGTTTGTGGTTTTGTGTCTGCGTTTAGGACCTGGACTCGGAGCTGAAGGATAAATACGCCACAGTGGAGCAGCTGATTGGTCAAAAGGCAGGGGGCGTGGCCGATGCAAAGAAGAGGGCAGGTTTACTGCAGCAGGAAGCCAAAGAGCTGCTGCTGAAAGCCAGCGACAAACTGCAGCTGCTCAAAGGTGACCTCACACTGACATCACACCTCATGTCGCCACCCTCAGTGTCCCGATGTAAAACAGGAAACGTCACGTTAGCAGAGCGCCGTGTGGTCGTCTGATCACAACAGTCCACCGTTAGACACAGCCGACGTTTCAGACGCTGCTGTAAAAAAGGTTTTGTTAACATTTCTGTTTGTGTACAGTAAACGGTGATAAAACGTGGTGTTTTTCAGATCTGGAGAAGTCTTACGAAGACAACCAGCGGACTCTGGACGTGAAGGCGGAGCAGCTGGTGGAGCTGGAGGCTGCCGTGAAGGAGCTGCTGCAGGAGATCAGCCACAAGGTCACCGTCTACAGCACCTGTCTGTTCTAAGGTCAAAGGTCACCGTCTACAGCACCTGTCTGTTCTAAGGTCAAAGGTCACCGTCTACAGCACCTGTCTGTTCTAAGGTCAAAGGTCACCGTCTACAGCACCTGTCTGTTCTAAGGTCAAAGGTCACCGTCTACAGCACCTGTCTGTTCTAAGGTCAAAGGTCATATTCAGAGCGTCAGAGTGAGATGAATTAAAGGCACATGACCCAATTTTTAACCTGATCTGTGTGTTAAATCTGAGCTGTTGACCTTTCCTCAGCAGCCAATCAGAAGTGAGAACACTGCCCTATGATCGTCATATGAAGTCAACAGTTTCTTCTGTGACCTGAAACAATCAGAGAAGAAAAAGACCAAAAATTTAAGATTTTCATTCCAAAATTAGATTCTTGTGTTTGAATGATACCAAAGAGTTTATTTGTTTATATGTAACCGCTCTGAGATTGAATGTTTGGACGTCTAACCGTCCCTGAACGCACCCTTAAACAGGTAATGAACTATAAAATGTTCAAAAACAGTTTGATCCTTTTAAGAGTTGTAAAACTCATGAAGTCCATTAAAATGTGAGTTTGGAAAATAAGTTGGAAGCAGCTGAAACTGATCAAACTGATTGATTTGACACAAATGAATTTAATTGGCTGGTTCATCAAATGAGAAAACAAACAATCGTTTCATTAAACCTTCAGTAAAGTTTAACTGCTGTAAAAGTTTTAAGTTGGAGTTTTGAGTTTTTAAATCAGTTGAATGTCTTCGTGAATGTAAAAAAAATCAAAGTGACTTTGATTCCAGTTTAAAAGTGTGAAATTATGAAACCATGTGACTGCAACTTTTTTTACTTCCTCGTTCTGTATTTCCTGTAGTTTTCTGTTTCTACAAGGCCAAAACTTTAAACCCAAAATGATTTTTAATAAAAGCGTCCAGTTAAAATCCCTCTGTCTTTACTTTAGACTGTTTAACAGCAGTTAATGTGTCTGTCGTATGTCTGTTTGTCTAAGTCAGTCAGTTTGTGTTATTGCAGATTTTTGCTCGCACACAAACACCAAAAGAGTTGAGTCGAGTTTATATTTAGATTAAAGTTAGTTTGTGCTGTGGTAATATCAATATTAACAAAGCAACAATAACAGGAATCATAATGGCATTAATAGCAGTTGTCGAGCAGGAACACGACACCTTGATGCGGGTCCGCAGAAGCGGCGTGGACCACGGGAACCTTCGCCCGCCGGTCGTGCTTCATCACCGGCTCTGATTAATCCAGGCGGCCAGCAAGCAGGACGTTCCTGCTGAATGACTTCTTCGCCTCTCTGGATTTTATGTTTCCGACAGAAACCCGGCTTCATTTCAGTTACTACAAAGTGCAGCTGCTCGTCTTTTAACTGCTGAGAGAAACATCACCAGCTTTGCCCTCCACTGGCTTCCTGTCTGGTTCAGGATTATATGTAAAGGCTTTATCAGTAAATCTGTATTAATCATCTTAATGGGCATGTGAGATGTGGTTAGTGATATTTAATATGTGATCTCACAAATGTAAGAAACAGAAAAACAAACTGTACCATGAATTGATGATACGTTTTAGGTTCAAGGTTTTGAGTTCATAAAAAGTTCATACTTTTCACAGTGGTCTAAGTTTGTCTTTCCTGTATTTTATCCTTGTTCTTTTCTTGTAACTGCTCATTTTAATAACCTTTATTAATATTATTATTATCAACAAGATATGTTTAACAGATTAAACCTTCATTGCACAACGATCTAGTGTTAAATATTACAGTTACACTAGGATTATTACATTTTCTACAAAAGGTGGTGTTTGTGGTCCAAACTAAGAGCCAATCAGCTCTTAGATGTGGCGACAGCCAGGCGTTTCCCATCATGCCCCGGGTCTTGCCTGGCTCTAAAAACTGCAGCCGCCTCGATCTCGTGAGCTTATCGTTGCCCACGTGTGCATGACGTCATCTCAAACAGTCAGCTTGTTCAACTGGAAGGAGAGCGAGGAGCACGTGCTCGTGGCTCTGCTGGGCCCCAGTTTCACAAACACACAACATGTAGACCGGCCTACAACAAAGTCCCTGACTAACAAAGGCTTGCACGCTGTGATGTGCACCGGACGGTAGACTGTAGCGGTTCCTGAGGAGCCAAACAGGTCCGGCTCTCCGACAGACAGTCCTGCTGCTTTCAGATGAAATATGAAGTGAGACAGTCTGAAGTTCCTGTGAAACCTCATCAGTCAGGCAAGAGGTCTCACTGCGCCTGTTTTATCAGGATACTTGGCTGAGAAATAACTGTTAGAATTTCCATCCTACAGCTGTTACTATGTCCATTTATTAGTATTTAGTATTAGTAATTTGGTTTACAGCCAAGCAGCTGAGTTCTGTACAGTCTGCAGGCGTTTCAGAGTTTTTTGATTAAGACAAGTGAACAGGCTGTTACAGTAATCGAGGCGTGAGGAGATAAAAGCTTGTACAACAGTTTCTGCATCACTAAGATTTAAAATAGATCGTATTTTTGCAATATTTCTGAGGTGATAGAAACATGATTGGACAAGCTTAGTGATATGTTGCTCAAAACATAAACTGCTATCAAACAGGACACCAAGATTTCTTGCAACAGGCTTGATATATTGTGACAGGTTACCAGTAGATGGCAGTATTTGTTTAGAGATGTGTTGGGGCCCAATAACAAGGATTTCAGTTTTATTTGAGTTGAGCTGAAGAAAATTTATTGACATCCAGTGTTTTATGTCAGACAGGCCGTCCTGCAGAGAGCTCAGCGTACTGAGGTCAGTGGGCTCGACAGGGAGGTACAACTGTGTGTCATCTGCATAACAATGAAAAGAAATACCATGTCTGCAGATTACATCACCCAAAGGAAGCATGTATAAGGAGAACAGTATTGGTCCCAGAATTGAACCTTGAGGCACACCGTACTTCATATGGGAAAAGGATGACATGAAGTTATTACAGTTTTTTCTAATGGCTTGAGCACATTTTTTGTTACTATTGGCTATTTTTGCAAAACTACACATAAATAAGAAAACCCTTCACCAAATCAGCAAAACATTTTAGCTCTTTTGCAAAAGCTAATAAACCTTGCTTAACTCTGGCTATTTTTGCAAAACTACACATAAATAAGAAAACCCTTCACCAAATCAGCAAAACATTTTAGCTCTTTTGCAAAAGCTAATAAACCTTGCTTAACTCTACAAACCTTCGTAAAAATGGTGTTTTCGTATCAAACAGTTAACACAAGCCATCACATTAATAAGCACACAATGCGCCAACTACACACTGATGGAATGAATAAAAAACACATCTGGCTTTTGCTTTCTCTGTGCACAAGCTATGTCAGTTTGAGGTCATACTTTTGTCATAGTTCTGTAAACATACAGGGATCCAAACTTCAAGTACTGGTGTTTATTTACACATATCAAAACAAAACAACAAGTGTTTTTTTCCAAGACAAAACACAAAATAGTAATTTCACTGAGAAAAAAAAAATCAGTTTACATCGTGTCGTCTCTCTGGGTCCGGCCACAAAATTTCGTCTACATCACATGCAATGTCCTCTCGTCCGAGGCACCGGGGAAAATATCTCCTGGAGTGCCGTATCCAGGACCGACATGATGCCTGGTCAACATCCCCACATGCCTCCTCCATGGCCTGTAAAAGGGCTATGCGTTGATGGGGATGAGGCTCATAGACCTTCCAGCGCCAGGCAGAGAAGAACTCTTCAGTCAGAGTCAAGAATGGAGAGTATGGGGGGAGGTTGAGTACAGTGAAGAGCGGGCGATCTGTAAACCAGTTGCGGACCAAAGCAGCCCTTTGGAAACTAACATTGTCCCATATGATGACACATCTGGTCTGCTCTGGGCTCTGAACATTAGTGAGCATGTCACGTAAGGTGTCCAGGAATGTAATAATGTGTGCAGTGTTATATGGGCCTATGATGGTGAACAACACCATTTTGACTAATAGCTGCACACAAAGTTATGTTACCACCACGTTGTCCTGGGACATTGATGATGGCACGGTGTCCAATAATGTTCCTGCCACGTCTCCTGGTTTTACTGAGGTTAAAACCGGCCTCATCCACAAAAAGCTGCTCATGACCCATGGCATCTGCTCTAGCTCCATCGCTCTCTGGACAAGACAAAACAAATGCAGCACAGCAGGCTCGTGCACAGTACTACAGTCTGCACTTCCAGATTCAGTACCAATGATACTGTAGCTTACCGTCACACAGTCATATCGCAGTTGTTTTACACGTTCACTGTTTCTTTCAAAAGGGACTCTGTAGATTTGTTTCATTCGGATTCTGTTGCGGACGACTTAATGCAGAAATGCTCACATTGTGTATGTTTTGGAAGGTGGTGTCATCCTCAGTTATGCGCTGCTGAATTTCTCGTAGCCTTGTGGAATCATTTGCAATCACCATATTGACTATATGGGTCTGTTGTTCTGCAGTGAGCATTCTTCCTCTGCCGCCAGCATCTGGACGTCTAGCAATTCTGTAAAGTAACAATTTCAGTATTTTTACATGTATGGTATTGTTGTGTTTCGCATTAGAGTAAGGCAGTGCTACAAAGCTTAGTGCAAAGTGACTGTACTAACCGATTCTCATTTCGAAATGTCCTTATGATGCTTGCTACAGTGAAGCGGCTCAAGTTAGGCTGAACCCGTTGGCCAGCTTCCCTCAGGGTCGTTCCATGGTGGATTACCCTTCCTCTTCCCTCTCCTCGTCCTCCTCTTGCTCTTCCTTGTCCTCTTCCTCTAACTTTACCTCCTTGTCCTTGTCGTCCTCTCCCTCTCGCTTCTTCACCTTCGCGTCCTCTTTCTCCTTCTCTTCCTCCTACTTCTTCACCTCCACGTCCTCTTCCTCCTCCTACTTCTTCACCTCCACGTCCTCTTCCTCGGCCTCCTCTAATTCTCACTCTTCTCACTCTTCCTGCTCCCTCCATGGTACTCCACATGGACAGCTTACCTGTGGCTTATTTATATTGCTTAGGCTGATTGCAAAGTGAACTAATGATCTAAAACAGTGTTCACGTGTGACGGTGTGCCAGCCAGTTGGCAGAACAGTGTAAATAACAGCCATACATGTGTATAGTTTTGCTAGGAGTGTTAATCATTTGGAAATTGAGTGTAAAGCAGTGAGTTGTGTTTACAGTTCTGCAAAAAGAGTGCTGTGCAGTGGATTGTACCTACAGTTTTGCAATTGCAGTTTTGTGTGTGTTACAAAATTGCAAGCAGTGTTTGTGCTTTTAGTTTTGCAAACTCAGTGAGTGGTTTTGCTATAAGTATTAATAGTTTTAGAAGTTGTGCTATAAGAATCAGGGTTAGGGTTTAAGCATTCAGAAAAAACTGTAATGCTAACACAAACTTTCCTATTGGACAGATAAGATGAGAACCAGCCTAGTGCAGTGCCAGATATGCCCACCCAGTCTGTCTAAAAAAATGCCATGATCAACTGGCAGCACTGAAGTCCAGCAGCACAAGAATTGAACACATGCCTGCGTCTGCATTCATTAAAAGGTCATTAGTGACTTTGAGGAGGGCTGTCTCAGTGCTGTGGTGCTGACGAAAGCCAGACTGGAACTTTTCAAAGGTATTATTGTTTTCCACAGCAGCAAGGAGCTGCTTAGATACAAGTTTTCAAGAATCTTTGAAATAAAAGGCAGTTTGGAGATTGGGTGGTAGTTATCCAGGAGGGTGGGATCAAGCCCAGGTTTTTTTAGGACTGGCTGGACACAAGCTGTTTTAAAGTGATCTGGGACGCAGCCAGTAGACAGCGAGCTAATAATAAATAAAATAATTTGTAAAATATGTAAAATAATCCAACTTCCAATAAAAACCTAGTTGGGACTTTGTCCAGAGGGCTGGAGGACACGATGTCTGCGAGTTCAGGCAGCGTAACAGCAGAAAAATTGCTCAAAGGATCCCTGAGCAGGTGATCCACATCTAAAAAGGCAGGATTGGGGGTGATATCAGATCTTATTAACTCCACCTTTCCAGCAAAGTGCAAAAGAAACTTTTCACATTCAGCATCACACTCAGCAGGGGCACAAGGAGAGGGTTAACTAACTGATCCACAGTCTGAAACAGGAATCTGGGGAACAGTCAGAACAGTCAGGTACAGGTGAGTTGGATGATGATGTCACAGAACAGTCAGGTACAGGTGAGTTGGATGATGATGTCACAGAACAGTCAGGTACAGGTGAGTTGGATGATGATGTCACAGAACAGTCAGGTACAGGTGAGTTGGATGATGATGTCACAGAACAGTCAGGTACAGGTGAGTTGGATGATGATGTCACAGAACAGTCAGGTACAGGTGAGTTGGATGATGATGTCACAGAACAGTCAGGTACAGGTGAGTTGGATGATGATGTCAGTATGAACGCTGTATTGGTAACGGCCTGCTGTGACTGTATACAGACTGAAACACAGTTAAATGACAGCAGAGCTCAGCGTTGATGTTTCAGACTGAAATATGAGATATGGACCGCCTCTTCCTCTTCTTCTTCTTCTTCTTGATGTTTTTGGTGGTTGGTAAACAATAGAATGGTGCATTACTGCCACCAACTGGTACGGACTCTAAATTTAAACCACTATTAATAAATAAAATAGAAATAATCAAGAGCACAAAACTTTCACATCCTCTTAATCAGATTTGTTTCTCCTCAGATAATGAAACTAAAATAAGTAACATTCATCTCTTGAACTTCTTCACGTAAATGAAAGTAGAATCTCTGTGAGGTTGAATCAGGTATCTTCTGTCTGACAGTGAATCATTACATCATGTTTTCTCATTTTAAATAATGTGCTGTTTAGTTGGTTAAGGTGCATTACTGCCACCGGCGCTGCTGCAGAGTTAGTTTCCTCCTTTAGTTCGAACGTTTCTTAAAATAACTCCCTGCTCTAAGACTGACAACCGTTGTTAACAGTTCTGCTCTCTGTGAAGTGGAAATGGACATTACACTGAATCTGAACATCAGTTAGTTCCTCCCCTCCACCTGACAGCCACTGCAGCTTTAAGGAGGAAATGTTGCCTGTAAATCGGTCTGAACTCTGTGTGACTCGTCAGCAACCTGACCTTTGACCTTTCTGACAAACTGAATATAAAGAAAACCCAGAAAGAGTTTTAATCTGACTGAAGACTGTGAATACTTTTATTCTTGGAAACATGGTTGCAAACTTCAAATAAAGTTTTTACTTTCAGTATGTTTCAGGTTTTAGAAGCTACTTCCTAACAAACAATCGACTTCATCAGAAGAGAAAACTGTCTTAAACACTCACGCAGGAAGTAGAAAGTGAAGGTTGTCCTGCAGGTTGATCGGTGGAGTTTTTAGGAGCCGAAGATCAGAACAAACTGGTCATGTATGAATCTATACTGCGCCTGATCGGTTGGAGGAAGTGTAATATTCTTTTACGTCGACACCCACACACTTCAGCCAGATATTATCCGATCTTTGCTGCTCTGCTGGTTTCAGTTTCATTCATGTTCAGTTATTGTTTATTCTGTCAGCGAGCACTTCCTGTTGCTGAGACACTGATGATCTTCTGAGAACAGCTGTCAGACTTTGTTGAATCCACCTGCTGTAGCTTCACGAAGCCCTGTCTGATGGGTATCACAGGTGACGTGTGCTCGTGTGTCTCCAGCAGGTGGAGCTGTTTCTACTGTCAGAGTTGGAAAATAGGATCTTTCAGTCCTCACAATGTGGGTCTGTTTGTATTCGACGGGCAAATGTTGCTTTTGATCCGGCTAAGATGTGACGAACCTTAGTTGAGGGTTTGATGTGATTTCTGTTGTGCTGAAATGAGACACTGAAACATTTTGCTGCGATTCTTCTGCTTTGAAAGTGATACCATGTTGAGTGTAACTTCACTGTGTATCACAGTACATTTACTTGTAACAGTAACATTACTACTACCATGAGAAAACAGTCTGTCTGCTAAAATATATAATAATAATGATAATATAATATAGAAGTGTGTGTGTGGGTTTTTAAAAGTCTGGTGTTTCACACTCACGTCTTCGTGTGTGGACGTCAAACCGGTCAGCTCAGGTCACCATGTTGATGAGGAGACCTTAAAATCGGCATAAATAATGGAAATTTAAACATCTGACAACTGGCATCTTCTGAGGAAGATAAATGCTATCTTTTAACATTTGATCGAGATCAACATTTTGATTATCTTATTTTGTTTATGTCTTATTGTTTATTGCTGCTCTGCATGACTCAAAATGTGGTTAGAATCAGTATCACTTATGATATTGTTGTTTTATTACTGTACTCATGTTGTGCTGAATGATTATTTTGTTGCTGTCGCCATCTTCATGTCCTGAGTGTGACTGAACACGGAAACTCTCCTGATAATGAAACCATCACACAGGTTTTTGATCTGACCACCAGGTTCAATTATTTACACTTTGTTTCGGACCAGCCCTGCGACGAGTTGGCCACTGTCCAGGGTGTACCCTGCCTAAGGCCCGAAGTCACTGGGATAGGCTCCAGTCACCCGCGACCCCTAACGGGACCAAGCGGTAGAAAATGGATGGATGGATGGATGTTTCGGACCAGTCAGGTTTTGTCTGCTCTAAATACCACATTACCCATGAGCCTCCGTCACTGTTGCTATGGAGAAGAATCCAGTCAGAGGAGCGAATCAAAGCGGTAGTGAATTCAAAAAGCTTCGTCGTGCAATTGAGAACAAAACACGTCGCCATGGTAACTGAATTCATCAACAACTGACCCTGAAATTAAAAGATTGTTTCCAGTTTTCTCAACAGCGTCATCTTTAGCTTCGTAACAGAATGTGAAGCTCTGTGATTGGCTGTTTGTTAGTGAAATGCACCCTGGGAGTCGTAGTCGACTTCTCTCTCTTCAGTTTTTCTGTCCACAGGCTTCTTGTACCTTTGACTTTTTATCAAAGAACCAGATATTTTCCAACACATCTTTTGTTCTGATGATTCAACCGGGAGAGTTTCATGTTGATCCAGACTGTGAGTCACTAACATTGTCTATGACAAACACGACTCCTCACACTTCACAACTCTGCTGATTATTGCTGTAAACTGTCATCAGTCTGTGTGCGTGTTTAATGAAAACGTCCTGTATGAACAGCGTGAACATGATGTGGGATCAGTAAAGAGCTGTAACAGCAGGAAACTCAGTTCAGAAGAAGGGATTTAAAGGTTAATTTCAGTGTAATGTGAAGGTTTAAAGGTGCAGACAGGTGTGTTGTTTGCTGTTCAGAGTTGAACAGGTTAACAAAGTGCTGGTGTTGGTGGAAACAGCAGCTGCAGGCCTCACAGAGTCATTGTTAACCCTTTCAAAGAAGCTTTGTGTGTGTGCTGACTCTGCGCTCTGAAACACAAAGCAGCGAGTGATGCTCAGGTGTATAAAAGCTGTGAGCTCACACAGGTGTGAAGGCAGTCCACCTCCCTCAGCACAGAGCAGCACATCAACAACACGCCAACATGTCCGCCACCGATATGAACATGATGAGCAGGGTAAGTCCCAGCATGCATCACTTCTCCCGAACCTCTCTACACATGGGACAGCTGGAAAACATGGATCTCTGAGTTTAGTGACATGTTTCAGGTGAAAGGTCACATGATTTTCTCACCTCTGAGGATCAATAACATATTTTCACAATTTGTCCAATTATCCCAAAAATGCTTCATCACCAAACTTCAACTTTTGGAGATTCATGTTTTCACAGCAACAATACTTAAGTGAAAACATAATTTTAGGTAAAACTTTCTTTTATAGGTCAATAATTTCTGAATCATTTCCAGTTAAGTCCTTTTTATTTCTACAGTAAAAATCACAAATCATAGATTTTCCCCAAATAGCCTCACAATTTGATGAATATACATATATACATAAACACATGCATATAGTATTTACATATTCATATGCACATAAACACTCACGTTGGCTTAGATCAGATCCCGGCGCTGTATTCACTGAAGAGTTAAGAGAAACTCGTGGTAATAATGTTTGTGTCAGCTGTGACTTTAAGACTCTGAGAGGAATTCACAAAGTGTTTTAGCTGTAAAAGTATCTTTTATCTTTTCAGTCGGAGAGAAGTTCAACAAACACAGCTAGGGCCGGCGATATGGCGCTAAAATAACATCTCGATTTTCAGACATATATATAGTATATATATAATGATATATATATATATATATATATATATATATATATATATATGTCTATTGAAAATATGATATAGATAATATTTGAAAGAATACACTACCCTATTTCTAGTAAATTATTTCTTATTTCAACACTTCTACTTAATTCTCCACCTTTTTGTAATTTTCCTCACAAACTACTTGAATCTGCTCCCCCTGCTGTTCCCCACACACACATGCACACACCTCCACCTGTGTCTTACTGCAGAGTGCACACACAGCGACTTGCCCGCCGCTTTCTGGGTCTCTTTCTGCCTGAGTGTGTTGACTGTCTTCGTCAGCAGCATGTTTTATAAAGTCACCCAAAAAACACGTTTCGGACTTTTTCACCTGCGATTCCGTTTTCCAGCAGCAGCTGATCCGCATGTGGAGGAGGAAACGATCTGCACCAACATGTGCACTTACTACAAGCTTTTACTGAACCCTGGCACGAGTAGGAGACTGCTGTGTTTCTCTGCAGAGCATGTGCGACTGTCCACTAGTTAAGCGGTCGTAGAAGGCGCCGTTAACACACCTGGGTGGCTGAGAGTCTGTGTGCGGGAAACACGGCTTGATCTTTTGTAACTAAACCACTTCCGCTGAAGTCGCTCCCGTTTTGGAAGCAACTCCTCCACGTTTCAGCAATGCTTGTTGCTGCTGTGCGTAACGGCACGACGTCATTACGTCAACAAGACGGTAATTGCCATTATCACGATGTGACTTTTTTTATCCTATTAAAAATTATACCAGTATTATAGTAAACCATATGCTATGGCACTGCTCTGATTAACTTTAAATATCTCAGCTGTCAGAACTATGAAGTTTTGAATTGACATTAAATGATCACCACCTGCAATAAAAACATAATCATGACTCTTAAAGAGTGAAACGAGTTTATCTTGTAGAGTAGAACTATCTGTAATATCAGCTGAATGTATTATTATTATATTGTTCTTATTATTATTCAGCCTACAACATTCGTTCTGTTAACAGAATAAAACTTCATGGAGCAAAATCAGACTAATAAAATCTGAATCCCTCCAATTAAAAGAAAATGAAAAGTTTCTAGAAACATCATGTTGTCAAACATCTAAACCAATCAGCTGTTAGCTCTGGATAGTCAGGTGTTTCCCATCATGCACTGAGGACTGAAACCTGCAGCCATCTTGATCTCATGAGGTCATTGTTGTTTATGTTTGTATGACATCAGCCCAGCTGTGATCGCCGGGATCTGGATCAAAGAGTTTCCCCTCGGGGATCAATAAAGTTTTCTGATTCTGATATTTCTGATCATTTGGAGAAGGATCCTCAGACTTCATCAATCAGTCAAATCTGTCTGTCTATCTGTCTTCTGTCTCACGGTCAGATCGTCTTCTACGAGGACAGGAACTTCCAGGGCCGTTCCTACGAGTGCAGCACCGACTTTGCCGACATGTCGTCCTACCTGAGCAGGTGTCACTCCTGCAGGGTGGAGAGAGGCTGCTTCATGGTCTACGACCGCCCAAACTTCATGGGCAACCAGTACTTCCTGAGGAGGGGCGAGTACTCCGACTACATGAGCATGATGGGAATGAACGACTGCATCAGGTCCTGCCGCATGATCCCCATGGTAACCGCACAACCAATCACAGCACAGCACTGAAATCTTCTTCGTCACTGTGAATCGATTTGGACTATATTTAATCACATTATAGATCTTTATCCTATATTCAGGTTTCGTAGGAAATCAGTCCGTATTTGTCTCTAAACACACTACAGACAACAGTTTGGGTGTTCTAATGAACGCTGACTGATTACTGATTATTGATTATGGATGTGTTTCAGCACCGCGGGTCGTACAGGATGAAGATCTATGAGAGGGAGAACTTTGGAGGCCAGATGCACGAGCTGATGGACGACTGCGACAACATCATGGATCGTTACCGCATGTCCAACTGCATGTCGTGTCACGTGATGGATGGACACTGGCTGATGTACGAGCAGCCCCACTACAGAGGCAGGATGATGTACATGAGGCCTGGAGAGTACAGGAACTTCATGAACATGGGCATGAGCAACATGAGGTTCATGAGCATGAGACGCATCATGGACTCTTACTATTAGAGTCACCATGGAAACACTGAGAATATATCAATAAAGTTCTGTTTTAATAAAGTTTTATGTCTGTTTCATTAACCATAACATGAAGAAATACTGTTCATTATTCAATTAAAGGTAGTCATTAATTATCTGTACTATAATGTGTCACATGGTAAATTCAGTATGATTCATCATTAATTCATCAATACAACAGAATCATCACTCAATAATACTGTTTATTTACTGATTAACTCCAGTCACACATCGTGTTAAACTAGCAGGGGCAGAGTTAACAACACAAGTAACCCTTTTCCCCGTGTCAATGCTGACAAATACCTGATTGCTACCCGGATTGTAATTTTGCATGTGTGCGCCAAAACTAGAATTTATCTTTGTTATGTGGACCCAACAGACGTACCGAGGCCAGCCCACAGCTGCTGAAAATGATTGCCAGTAAAAGTGTAACGTTAAACAAAAATGCTCATGTCAGCCAACCACTAACATAACGTTAGCCAAACTTTACAGTCCTGGTGGAAAATATTTATTTATGCTTATTGCTAATAATTAAATCAGAACTGTGCAGTGCCTATACCTGATACGATGCATAGTTTTCTTGACGTTGCTGTTGTTTCTCCAGCTATGAAAGAGGTCCCGCAACATCGACTCCCATGAAGGGAAAACCTTTTCAAGTCGCCGCTCCTGAACAAGAGAAACGCAAACGATACGCCCTGAAATCTGAAAAAAGCCTACGGCTACATCTCTGAGTTGCAAGCCGGGACTGTAAAGAGGAAAATCACACGTGGAGTGGGGATGCCTCGAAGGAGGAGCCTTCGAGCCTTCGGGGGCTTGGTTTGGTGCCCCCATACCTGCACCAGCCACATCAGACTGTCAGGAGAGGTCTAGGTAACTCACAGCCTATATTGTAGCATATTAACTTACCCTCATACTCTTGGTGAAATAGCATTATTTTCACAAAACTGTATAAAAACTATAATAGTTTATTAACTTTAATGTGTAATGGTCTTCAACAGGGCCAGTTTTCCATGCAGCTGCTGATGTGGAATGATCCAGATCGGAGTTCACCACGCTTCTTCAGGTGCTTCTCAGGCGGACCACAGGACTAAAGAGCTGGAGCACATCGATAAACTCACAGCTCTTAGTGTTCGAACAGACGAATGTTTCGACAGCTTATTCTGTCTTTGTGCGAGTCGAAGACCAAATAAGCTGCCAAAATGTCTGTTTGTTCACTAAAAGCTGCAGGTGATGGTGATGGTTTCTCGTTTTGTTCTCAACGTTGAAAAGGATGGAAAATATACATTATTATAACCTGAAGTGGTAATGAAAATGTACTGACACTGCAGGGAAGTACTGTCATACTTATTGTACAAGTACATGTTTATGTTAATGTATGTTATTGCAATAAATACAGCAGGTACATCTGATGATCATCTTTTATTAATTTGTTATTGCAGAGTTCACACTTCAATGGAACAAATACTAATAATATACTGATTATATAAACAAAATTTAGTAATTGTAGAGAAAATATAAAAATATAAAAAAATCATAGATAAAATAAAATGCGACAAATAAATAGCATTTGGTTTGATGCCTTGATGATGAATACACAGGTGTGTGAGTACTTGTGCTACTGTATGAACATGCCAGAGGGCCTGGAGGGAAACCAGTGTACTGTCGTAAGTGTAAGTCGGTTTCGCCGGCCTAAAGAAGCGTGCTGCCAAAAGATAAAATGCCTCTAGGCTGCATAACAGTACTCCCTTTAACTTTAGAAATACAAACCTCCATTACTTCTGCTCCACTCTGTCCTCTTCTTCTCTGGTAGCTCCTCTCCCTCGCCTGGCCCCGACTGCTCCACCAATAGAAGAAGAAGAATAGAAGTGGAGCGTAGTGTACCTCACTACAATTCTTCAGCCTCCATATTACATACATACAAAACAGCAGATCTTCTCCAATTGTAAATAGTACATAACATATTTAATCCAGTGTCCTTATGTTTTAGGTGAAGAGTCCTTCCATTTGCACAAAATGAGCCTTCTGGCCAGAAACGAGCAAAGAGCAACAATATCCGCTTGGACTCTGCTTAGGTTAACATCCTGGGGAGTTCCTCCAAATACTGCCATGGACATAGATGGAGCAACAGACTGTCCATTAATGTTTGAAAAAGTTTTAAATATTAAACCCCTGGAAATGTAATCATTTTGGACATGACCAAAACATACAAGGTGGCCGAGTACCGTTTCCACCGATCACATGTAGGATCGAACTCACTGTTAATCTTTTCCACCAGTGACGGCGGTGTGCAATCTTAAATTCACATGTAGGATCGAACTCTTCTTCCCAATCTGTTTTTTTGTCCTGTTATTTCTTCAAGATTTTATTTTCCTGTTATTTCCTGTTTTATTTTGTAATGTTCTCCCTCCCTCTTGTATCTGGTAGTTTTGCTTCCTGTCTTTAATTGCTTTCATTGGTTCCACCTGTGTCTCGTTGTCTGCCCTACCTGAGTGTATTTAGTCTGTGTCCTTCCTTTGTTCTGTGTCAGATCATCGTTGTACTTGTGTTGTCTGTGTGTCTTGGATTTATGCTCTGTTTCTGGTGTACCTTTGTTTATGGATGTTTGGAATTTGTTTTTTTCCCCGGCTCCCTGTTGGTCTTTTTTGACTGCTTATCTGGTTGTGACCACTGTCTGCCTGTAACCTGAGTAAGCCTTGTTCTTTTCATTAAAAAAAACTGTTTGAACTGAACCTGGTCTGTCTGCTGCGTTTGGGTCCTCTCCCTGTTTCCCGGCTTGAAGCTTAATCGTGACACAAGAACAGAATCCAAAAGGGGGGCAGGAGGGGAAACAGCTGGAATGAGAGGTCATAAAGCTTCTGAGCTGCAAACACCTGTAAAAGTGTTCCTGTGGGATAACTAACTGATCGAAAGCGTCATAACTGCTATCAATGCAGAGATCACGCAGTGATGTATCAGATGCTGAGTTTATTGTAGAGGGGATGAACATGTTTATTTTTGCTACTGGTGCAGCAAAGTCAGAGTGTATTATCACCTTGGAGCCAATCACATCATTAGTGTTTGAGGCCTGATTACTGATTACTGGGCCATCTTGAAACTATTAGGTCAGTTTCAGGTGAAACTAGCTATTAACAGATACTCAGGCAGCCGCCTTAATTGCATCTAAACTGATACCAAACCTAGTAGTGTACTTTACAATCGGATTTGATGTGAAGTTAGACACAGACTGTGATAGTGGCAACTTAGCGCATAGTACTGATAAAGACGTAGATTGAATGAGTGACCTTTCCATAATTACCCAGCTGGCGGTTTTTCTTATCCAGTATAACATTGCTCTGTTAGTTGACCAATAATAGTACAGAAAATTTGGAAGTCGCATGCCCCCTGCTTTACGGGGTCTTTGTAGCATTCCAAGAAATTTGGGTAAAATAGTCATCTTGATAATCCTTCCACCAAAAGAGAGAGATAATCAATCCCAACGAGCAAAGTCCTGCTTCACACGCGACAAAAGAGGTTGGTAGTTAGCTTTGTAAAGATCCTTTTAGTTATGTGTAATCCAAACCCCCAAATATTACATTTTTTAAAAGGTGTTGAAGAGAGAAACATATGGGGGTTACAGTCCCAACTGGCATTAATTCACTTTTCTGGAAGTTGACTACAGCCAGATAACTGACCAAATTCATTAAGAAACTTTAACACGTTTGGAAAACTGGAAGATGGATCAGAAATATACAGTAACATATAGTCAGCATACAGTGACACTTTATGTTCTAATGTCCCCCTCTGGATTCCTTTGATGTCGACGGTAGTTCTCAGAGCTATAGCAAGTGGCACTGTAGCTCAAAAAAGGGTAATATATTATTATTAGTGCACACAGCAGCCAGCAGGGATGAATAAAGAATTTCAATCCACGAGTGTAAAAAAGAATGTCCTATTTCACCAGATCAAACGTCTTTTCAGTGTCCAGTGAAAGAACCACTTCTGGAGTACTGGCTGAAGAAGGACTATAAAGAATATTTGCAAGGCCCCTGATGTTAAAGAAGGAGTGTCGGTTCTTAATAAAACCTGTTTGATCAGGTGAAATAATCAGTGGGAGGGGTTTATTCTGCATTGTGTGTGTGTTTTAGGCCCTGTTCATCACATATCACAGGGATAGCCTGATTAACTGTTTGCTGACATAGCTGATGGGCTAGGCGTTTTCAAGCCTTCTCTCCATGTTCATAAAACCACACTGCAATTTAGAAATCAGACATTCAGCTTGTTGGGTTGCCAAGAGGTTGTATTCAGTTTGTAGCGACATACACTGTTTAAGCGTAGCCGGTGAGGGCTTCTGGCTATGTAACGAGTCCAACTCCAGTATCTGATGTGATAATTGTTAATAATAACTTAGATGAATGAAGTCCTTGGGGGCACCACCCTTAAACAAGAGAAAGGATAGCTAATTAATTTAGTCTCCAAAACTATCAATTTGGAACTCTGATTAATAATATAATTAATAGCTATAACCAGAATTACCACCAATAACTAGCTGAAGGATTTGGAGTTCAACATAGAAGAGGTTGGCAAATTATTCACTCTTGTGCAACATTAAAGAAACCAGCATAATTATACACAAGCATTTATTAAAAGATGATGTGTGTGTGTGTGTGTGTGTGTGTGTGTGGCTGCTTGGATCCAAAATGGTGGCTGAGGCAACGGCTGCAAGGACAAAGAAAAGTAATTCAAAATAGCGGCTAAGCCATGTTTGATAAAGAGTGTGGCTCCGTTAAAAGTCAAATTGGAGTGGATGTGTGTGATCGGTGTGTACTTTGTGTAGTAGCTGTTCACACTAACTAAACTTGTTGCAGGGATCTTAGGCAGGTTTTCGCAGCGCTGTTTTAGATCCGAGAGAGTTCAGTTCTGCTGTGTGTCTGCTCCAAGCAGGACATGCTGGAGGACAGAACTGCTGTCCGGCTACAGTGAAGAGGCCAAGAGGAGAGAGAGCTTGCTTACTCTCTGTTAGCGGTGAGCTAACCAGAAATCTTAAGACAAAGGCAGGCGATTGTGTTGCAGCCTAATTGACCTGGTGACATCACAGTTCACTGGTCAGACTGACCAATGGTAGCTGGAAGCTGGTTCCATGGGGAGAGTTTGCACCTACAGTAGGTGTGAAGTCTGGAGGATTGAGAGAAACTGAGTTCTATGGTTTTCCTTTGTTTACATAACAAACAAGCATGTGGTCTCATGATAAAAAAGTTCAGTTAAAGTCCAACAAATGAATAAATTCATGTGTTGAGTGCCAGTGGTCCCAACACTGAACTGAGACTCTTGTGTTCACATAGAAAGCGAAGCAGGACGTGATTAAATGAAGTCAAGGACGCGTCTGAAACAGTCAGCCTCATGCAACTACATTTTTATTTTTTCCTAAATAATATAAAGAGTTCGGTCTAGACCTGCTCTGTAGGAAAAGTGCAATGAAAACTTGTGTTATGAATTGCCGCTGTATAAATAAAATTGAACTGAATACGAATAGTGAAGTAAAGTGGCAGTTGCATCGTCAACCCCTCTGTTGGTTGTATAGGTGAATTGCAAGGGGTCTAGTAACCTCAACCCTGTTAACTAGCTGTTGCTTCTACAGAAGCAGATTACTCCAGTACTCCACTCTTCCCTCCGTGTCTCCACGAGGAAACCGCCATCATCACATATGGGACTTATTCCCTGGAGTCGCCATCGGCGTACTGGCCGGTAAATAGGAGGTAACTCCGTTGTCGGAGACAGGAAAAAAGTGTCTATTGAACACAAGAAGCGTTACTGGGTGTAGTTTCGTTGGCCAACGTTTTTTTTTTTTGGGTGTCTGATGGGATCCTGAAGAGACTCATTTATTGATATTTGAACTGTAGGATTTGTTTGGGGCACGGGGTTGTTTAACACACCGGATTGGACTGCAAATGCTTGTGTGGGCGGGTTTATTGTGTCTGCTGAATCCTTTTGAAACTTCCTGGTTGTTAGTAGGGGCTATGTTTGAAAGACGTGGGTCCTTTGAAGGTTTGACTCCTTAACTAAATACATATATTTGTCAGATTTTCACTCTGACTGACACCCCAACAAGGTCAAACTGCTACAATCCTTCCACGCTGGGGGAACCTTTTTGCTGCTCTATGAATAGATTAAAGAGGCAGGAGAAATTATCGCCTTGTTCTGCATAGACTTTCAATAGTTTCCCTGTACTTCTGTCTGGCCGGGATTTGTCCAATTTAGCATTTTCTAAACACTGTTCTTACACTGTGTTGAACGTGAATTCGGTAGACACAGTGTCCTCACTCCGCATGTTAGACAGGTCTATATGTTTTCAAAATAAGAATTAGGGCCATCATCAAATCTCAAATAAAATCCATTCAATTCTTCAGCTAGTTCAGAGTTGCTATTGAAACCATTAATACTAATAGGCCATCTCATGCTATCCCATACTGCCTTTAGATTATTGCTATAGAAATTTCCCTCAGGTTTGTCCTCGTACTGGAGCTTGGCTCTCTTGATTTCACGTCTGGCCTCTCTTTTAATTTTTGCCTCATCTGTATCAGATCCATGTAGGAAAGTCATCTGTTTCTTGTGTAGTGTGTCTTTCACTGAATTAGATAGCCGCTGTCATTTGGAAACACTTTTACATGCTTAGTTGGGATAATAATGTCCTCACAGTGGCAAACATAGCTAGATACAACATCAACCATCTCATTAATATCATCAGCAGAGTCCACAAAAACAGTGCAGTCAGTGCAGTCCATAGCAAAGGTCTGAAGCCGTTTCATGTCTAGTAGGTCATGTGATGTACAGATAGAAGCTGCTCATGGATTTTAGGTTACAGTGATTGAAATCACCAGGAATGAGGCTGGGGGCATCAGGGGACATGGATTGCAGTCAGGGCCGCCTAGACAACAAGATTTTCTTTGGGGGCCCTCCTTACTTTGCCTGGAGCCCAGAACTATGAAATAAAACTATAAACTACTGTATATACAGTATATAGTTTAACTATATATAGATAAAACTATTATTTGATTTAGGAGGACAACATGCCAACCCTTTGATATTGTACTACCACAGTGTGGCAGAAGTATTCCTGCAATCTGTGGGCATAAAGTGGGCATAATCCTTGCATGACATTAATACACAAAACACACATTTGTAGAAAACATGCCTTCATTTAAAATTTTGCCCTCAGACCTTAAATCAGAGGTCTCAGCAACATCTGCAAGGCACAAAGTCTTTCTAAATTATCAAGGAAAAATGAGGGCGATACAACTCTTGATGGCAGGCATGTTGGCAGAAAAACAATACAACCCAGCCAGCACTCAACAGCAGTCACACAATTCCAAATAATCTCGATCAAAACTAATAATCGCACTA
Source organism: Siniperca chuatsi (assembly GCF_020085105.1). NCBI lineage: Eukaryota > Metazoa > Chordata > Actinopteri > Centrarchiformes > Sinipercidae > Siniperca > Siniperca chuatsi. The sequence continues at coordinate 33,376,747 of NC_058045.1, read as the reverse complement.
ATAATCTGAATGGTTCATTTAGTTGTAGATGCTTGAACTGTAAATCAATGTAAGAATTTTAAAATATATTTTTCGATTCAGTACATTTTAATAGGTTGATGCAGGGCGTCTTGTCACATTTTTATGTAGCTTACATGCATGACACCTGGTGTCTGCTGATGGCAGTGCCTGTTGACCTGTTGACCCGTTGACAGAATGCAGCATGAGAGCAGCTCTTCATTCATGGATAATGTTGGGGGCAACTCTGCAATACTGCTGCCTTTCAATGCCTGCCGCTCCATCACCAACAGACGTGTTGATTGGCTTGACATGTTCTATCGATTGAGGAAGGGGGCCCCTGTTCTGGGTGACAGCCATTGATTGGCTTTATGTCTCCCAGCAACTTTCATCATTAAAAAATAATAATAATAAAGGGTTTGCTGGGCCCTACACAAATGCGTATTCAGCGTATAGTGCGGGCCGCCACTGATTGCAGTTTCTGTGTTACTTTGTAAATGGTGTTGACTGCGTTATTTGCTTGGTTAGGTTTAGGCACTGTCAGCGCGTTCGTTTATTTGCAAAAGAAAAGTCTGGAGAGAAGCTATTCCTTAATTTGGCATTTATTAAAGCATTGGAGGATCAAAAGCATCTTGTACAAAGATCTTTTCTGTTCAGAAAACCACAGTCAGCGAGCTGTTAATCTGTAGTCATCATCCTCAAAAAGAGTGCTCTTCTTAACATCACACAGAGTTTTAAATGAGAATGTACAACTATCTGATAGGTTTCTCCAGAGGTGGGGAGGAGCTGTGGTTTAGACTTAGCTCTTCCTTCGGTGGTGCACAGGCTGGTCCAGCCTCCACCCTTTGTGTGGAGACAGCGCCCTGGTGGAGGAATCCTACACTTCCTCTGTTTGTAAGTTGCTAAAGTCTCTGCTTCGTTCCCCAAAACTGCTTCTTTTCCTCTCATGGTCATTGCAATACATACTGTCCTCAGTACATGATGTTCTTTCTGATCTCCCTGTTTCTTTGTATAAATGGAAGCCTGTTTGCAACAGCTGATCAACTTTTCCCTGCAGTCAGCAGTCTGCAGGACAACACTTTGAATTATTAAGCCTCATGCCCTGTGTGTGTGTATGTGTGTACCAAAGTTTCAACATGGTATTAATATAATAGCGACCTTCATTTAAATGATTAATTCTCACAGCACCAAAACGACTTGGTTAGGTTTAGGAAAACAGAAAGCCCTGAAGGCAAACCTCTCCCACGTGCGGTGATGTTTGTGCACCATCGCCGGTTGACACAGACAGACCCCTCCTCCTTGAGACTTCCCGGTGGTATGTGCGTCTCTGTCCCGTCTGATGAGCAAACCCAAGCCGCCGGTCATCAGGTCGTTGTGTGTCCTCAGCTGTAAGCCAGGTCTCTGTGAAGGCCATGAGGCGTGTGTCCCTGAATTTGTGGATGTGGATTGCATTGGCTTGAATCTAGGCAGGGGAATACATCTGAGTTTCAGTCGTTTCAGCCTCTCTCGCTCTTCCCCTTCTGCCGTGCTTCTGTACTTTAGAGTTTTTATCCACATTTTGGAGTGCTGTGTGCTTTCCTCAGTCTTGACGTTGTGGGTCAGATTCCAGTTTTTAGGGTTGATGAGTTTTCTCTTCTGCCCCTTGTGGAGGACAGTCAGGGAGAAGTTCCGCATCAGCAGCCCTGGTGCTGGGTTTCTTCTTAGCTCCATGCAGCTCTGGCTCCTAGCAATGGCTGTGCCGGGAAGATGACCTTTTGCTGGGCTTAGGAGACTTAAGCTGTTCTTAGGGGGTCTTATTAATGGTAAGATACAGGGCAGGCATGTTGGTTTACTTTGGAATGAAGTCTTACTAGAGCTGGTGGAGGTCATTTTCTGGGGGAGAGCAGGGTATTCTGGGGACGGGAGGTGGCTTGACTCAAAACCAGAGGAGGACCTGCTCATGGATGAAGATGTCTTTTTGTCCCTTCCTGAAATAAACAAGTGAAGTGTGTGCAGATCATGCAGGTGCCGGTCAGTTGTGACATGTATTTGACTTAAACAGAACAATAGCAGAGCGGGTGGTGCTGGAAAAGATCTTGGATCTGAAAGATGTCATGAGTACCTGCGAAGTTTGGTATGTTTCATACAAACACTGAGTGACTGAAGAATATCCATGAAATCAGAGAAAGTAGCTCCATAATTCTGTCCCGATATACGTAGACAAATCTACGAATGCTAATTTCTGTATAAATATACAAAACAGTATTACTGCTATTAGTCACTGTGATATGGATCACCAGAAAACTGAAGTGAACTGAACACACATAAATTATGTTTATGGTCACGATTTCAGTGGTAGCATTATTTATATTTATCTCTATTTATTTATATGTGTTAAAGCTTTTGATTCATTTGTTACATTTTCGACTTTTCTGGATCATCCTCTCGTTTGCTCTCTGCTCTGCTTCTGTTGCTGTGATGTTCAATTAAAGTATTAAAGTTTTTCTCAGTTTATAATAATTAATAAATTATATTTTATATTTTGTATTCATGAAATTATTTTAAAACATTTTTTAAACTTACAAGGTGTGCAACACTTTTCTCTTCTTCTATAACACATTATAATTTTCTACATGAAACATGAAATTTGTAAGTATATCAAAATATTAAACATTCATTAACTGTTTAAACAGCAGTTACAGATGATTCGCAGTTAAAACTGTTAACAAATACATTCATAAACACTTTATATCTAAAACTAAATTATAATGTGTTATAAACTAGAGTTTTACTGTTAAACCTGCTTATTCCTCGAAAGTGTTGATTTTCTCTCATTTTAAACAACTTTAGTATTATATTATTTAGTTTATTTTACAGTGTGTTTGTTGGTTTTTCATCAGTAGTTTAGTTTATAATTGTCATGTGTCTTTTTTGAACATAAAGAAATTTATGTTCCACAGCAGTGAGATCACTTCAGCACTGAGCTGTTTGCCTGTTTTAATCAAACGTTTGGACTTTGAGTTTAAAATGTTTCTTTATATTTATTGATATTCATACTTTATTCAAACTAACAGCATCTTCACTGATATTTAATCTGTTATTGAGTCCAAAACTCAGATTTCCTTTTAACAGGTGAAAGAAAAACACATTGTATGTGAATTTATTCCACCTGTTTCCGACAAAAGTCTGATACAAAACTTCAACACATCTATTCAAAGAAAATTGATTTTGGATCATTATTATTAATATGCTGATTTCAGAGTAGAAACAGGAAACTTTATGTTGGGACAAGGTTAAATAATTTGTTAGAGTTATGATGTTCGAAGTTAGATGTTTAAAAATCTGTATATATGACTCAGTTGTTTTGTTTTGTCTTCAGGTTTTTGTTCCAGATTGTTGTGGACAGAGCGAACAGAGGACTGAAGGAGACACACAGCTGCTGTCTGTAGCTCTTTGTCTGTAGATTCTAAGAGAAATGCCGAACACTGAGCGTCTCTTTATGACGCGCTGCTGGCTCAGGCTGTTTGGACAAAAGGCTTCAGCTGCACAGGTGCTATAAAGAGCAGCAGCTGCTCCATAGGTAACACACAGCAACCACCACCGACAACAGCAGCAACATCAGCAACCAGCTGAGCAACCAGAGAGGCAACATGACGTCCGGCAGCATGAACATGATGAGCAGGGTGAGAACGGCAAGCAAACACAGCCCGGTTTCCTCTGTTTGAGACAGGAAACCTCTAACTTTAACTTTTCTTCTCCACAAACAGATTTTTATATAATTCATTTTTATATTTTAATCTGTTTTAGATTTTTTTTCTCATAAGTCACTCTTTATAAACGGTTTAAAAGTGGTAATTAATGGCTCTATTAATGGTTAATAAATTACTAAGTTTTTAGTTAGTTTATTGACTTAAATGTCATAATACAAATATATAAAATAACTTTACATGATCGAATAAACAAATTAACATTAATATTCCATACACAATAGCCGTTACAGGCTTATATCAGAGTCACTACAAGTCTGATATTGTTCTTTTCAAAATAGGTTGGGCTTCTCAAAAATATTACCAGTTACCATGGAAGTGCTACTACACACGATCCAACACAGTTTGTTTTGTCTGAAAGTCCGCAGGTTTCCATCTCACAATAAATATCAGATAATGAATGAATAGAAGAGAGTGTTACTGTATTATAAGAAGCATGTTGATGAGACATACATAGTGCTCCAGTTGTGAGATTTTGTTGCTTCACTCTGATGGAAAGATATATCCTCATGTATCATGTTTCCTCCTGCGGTCTCTGTCTCACGGTCAGATCGTCTTCTACGAGGACAGGAACTTCCAGGGCCGTTCCTACGAGTGCAGCACCGACTTTGCCGACATGTCGTCCTACCTGAGCAGGTGTCACTCCTGCAGGGTGGAGAGAGGCTGCTTCATGGTCTACGACCGCCCAAACTTCATGGGCAACCAGTACTTCCTGAGGAGGGGCGAGTACTCCGACTACATGAGCATGATGGGAATGAACGACTGCATCAGGTCCTGCCGCATGATCCCCATGGTAACCGCACAACCAATCACAGCACAGCACTGAAATCTTCTTCGTCACTGTGAATCGATTTGGACTATATTTAATCACATTATAGATCTTTATCCTATATTCAGGTTTCGTAGGAAATCAGTCCGTATTTGTCTCTAAACACACTACAGACAACAGTTCGGGTGTTCTAATGAACGCTGACTGATTACTGATTATTGATTATGGATGTGTTTCAGCACCGCGGGTCGTACAGGATGAAGATCTATGAGAGGGAGAACTTTGGAGGCCAGATGCACGAGCTGATGGACGACTGCGACAACATCATGGATCGTTACCGCATGTCCAACTGCATGTCGTGTCACGTGATGGATGGACACTGGCTGATGTACGAGCAGCCCCACTACAGAGGCAGGATGATGTACATGAGGCCTGGAGAGTACAGGAACTTCATGAACATGGGCATGAGCAACATGAGGTTCATGAGCATGAGACGCATCATGGACTCTTACTATTAGAGTCACCATGGAAACACTGAGAATATATCAATAAAGTTCTGGTTCACTTAACAAAATGTACTGCCTGGTCTGTTGGATCTGTTGGATAAACACAAACTCATAATTAAGGTCAAGGTTGATTTTATTAAACAGTGATGCCTTAGATTACAGCCTGCAAATGACTGTGTAACTATGTGGTATCAATGAAATTCTTACTGGGTATATATACAGAGACAAATATGTACAGGTGAAGAAGACAAGACATCAGGGGATAACAGGTTACTGCATACCTATTAAATAATTAACAGGATGCAGAAAAGTTATTGTTAAAAATTTTGGACAAAGGGGTTACAGTACAGATGTTTCAAAGAAATTAGTGATGGTATCATTTATTTTGATATATTTACAAAAAAATTACTTACTACTACATAACATTGTAAAAGGTTTTGAGATACGGAGTACTTATTAAAATAATGTAAATTAATATTGTTGGTGGTGAACAAAACATTAGGCAATAAAATATTTGTGTATGTTTCTAAAATGATACTGGGGAACACTAATGCAGTTTTGGAATCTAAAGTAAGATACATCTGACAATCAAAACTGATGAAGAAGAAGAACCTAAACCAGCTTTTATGTCCAGTCATATCATCAGATAATATTGGAGCCTAATAAATTTACTTTTTCACTCACGATCAAACTTTATTTTGGTTTAATGGACAACATATAGTATAAAGAAAGCTGTTGCGAGCTATTCCTCCTTCAGGTGTGTGCACAATGAATGTCAACATGTTGCATTACATTTTATATTGGGGTTTATAATATAAGTTTTTAATTAACATTTTTAATTGTTATTTTTATTTATTAAGTAAAATTGCCAGATGTAGCTTGGTTCATTTTCTTATGTTTAATTATGTTTAGTTCTGAAATTCAGAAAAAGGCTTCAGTCGGCTCTGATGCTACTTGTAAGGGAATTACAGAATTCAGAAACACTATATATCTATCTAGATTGTTTTGGTGTGAGTTGCCGAGTTTTGGAGATATCGGCCGCAGAGATGTCTCCATTTTCTGAATACAATGGGACTATATGGCACTCGGCTTGTGGTGCACAAAGTGCCAAAAAATATATTTGAAAAATTCAACAGCAATGTCTCTTTTCAGATATCATGACCCGGTTACTCAAGATAATCCACAGATTTGTTGTGAGAAGTTTCATGTGGGAACTATTTTCTTTCTACCAATAGTTCCTACATGAAACTACTCACAACAACAAGGTCTGTGGAATCTAGATGGATAAATAGCACTACAGGTAAGAGGAAAAATATGTATTTTTGATTTTGGGGTGAACTTTTAAGCAGACTGTAACATCATGTCTGAGCTCTCAGGACCAAAAACCTCCAAAACCAACAAGATTCTGTAAGGTGGGACCTTGTGACATCAGAAGGTGTGCAGGTGATGTCACTGTACCTGCAGGTCGCAAAGGTCCCTCCCGATTGAGAGTGAAACACAACAGTCAGCATCATACATCAGTCACATGACAGAACAAAAAACAAAGAAAACTGTAAAATATTATGTAAGAGCTGCTCATACAAAATTAAAAAGAACCAGAGTAATGATGCTGAATGGCAGGATTCTTCTGTCACCTTTGGCTTCTTTTGTTGAATGAAAAAAATGGTTTTGTAGGAAAACATGTTTCTCAAAGGTTTCAAAAAAAGATATTTTGATATTGTTACCAAAACTCAGGTATCAAATCATCTACATTTATAGTTATTCACTTGGCAGCCTTGTGGGTCCGCCACCTGCAAGGCTGAACGTAAGTGTTGGGCCTTGCCATGCTGACCTCAAAAAATCTCTATCGGGGAACTTTCTAGAAAGCTCTGCAGATGTGGAACATCAAGTGCCCAGCCTCCCCGATAAAGCTTCTGTTGGGCTGCTAGAAAGAAGATTCATCAATTGTTGAACCTCAGATTGAGGAGGACTGATGTGGATTCTGTCCAATGCATTTCCTTCCAACTGAGAGAAATCCCAGGACAGACCCAGAACACACTGGAGGACTTTCCTATCCCATCTGGCCTGGGAACCCTTTGGGATTCCCCAGGAAGAGCTGGAAGATGTGGCTGAGGGGAAGGACATATGGGCTTGGTTAGCCTGTTGCCCACGACCTGTACCTGCATGAGCAGTGATTGATAGATGTATCATCTGGCAGATGCTTATCTGGCAGATGCTTATCTCCAATGCAACATCCAAATGATGTCCAATACAAGCTACAGTATATCAAGGAAAAGAGAGAGAGAAAATTCTCAGTTCCACATTTCACCTGAAACAAGAGACATAGGTGCATGAAGTAACGCACAAGCAAGTGTGAAGGAAATGAGAAAGTAGAGCAGAGACAGCAGGTTAGGTGAGTAAGTACTCTAGGTCTTGCAGTGATTGTAGTGACGACTGTGACAATTCTGAGGACTAAATCGAGTTCGTAAATTGTTCCACAATCAAGGGAGCACACAGGAGAGGAGTTTGTATTGGTATTTTCTGCCTCACAGTGACAGTAGGAATAGTCAACATTCATTTGCAGATTATAGTGAATGAGAAGACTCATAAACCTGAATGAGGGAATTCAGGTAGGTGGGTGCCATGCTTGAGGCCACTCTGTAGGTGACCAGTAGTGAGTGGAGTGGGAGGTAGGAGTCAAAAGTGGAGTGACGTGAGCTGTTTTTGGGTGATGGTGGTTGAAGACCAGATGTGCTGCCATATTTTGGATGATTTGCAGAGGTTTTACTGTGCTGGCAGCCCTGCAGCACAGGGGGTTTACGGTAGTCAGAAGAGAGTTACAGTAGTCTAAAGGATGTTACGGTAGTCAGAAGGATGTCGTGGTAGTCAGAAGGACGTCACAGTGGTCAGAAGGGCATTACAGTGGTCAGAAGGATGTTACAGTGGGGATATGGGAGAATAGCATCTAAATACTACCGGCTCCTGCTCGTCCCCCCTCTAACTCAGCTGCTGTCGGCTCTCAAGCTCCTCTGAGTACCCTGCTCCCCCCTCCCCATCAGGTTAACGGCCCTCTTCAGACTAATGACTCCCCACCTCCCCCACCTGTAACTTCTGCTGTGTGCCTGACTGCTGACCAGGTGAGAGGACAGCTGATGAAACTCCACTCAAACAAGGCTGCAGGCCCCGATGGCGTTAGCCCCGGGGTGCTAAAAACCTGTGCCCCCACCTATGTGGAGTCCTTCAACATGTCTTCAACCTGAGCCTGAGTCTTCAAAGGGTCCCTGTTCTGTGGAAGACATCTTGCCTCATTCCTGTGCCGAAGACGCCGTGTCCCAGTGGCTCCAAGGACTACAGACCGGTGGCACTGACCTCCCACATAATGAAGACCCTGGAGAGACTAGTGCTGGAACAGCTGCGGCCCATGGTCAGACCCCTCCTGGATCCCCTTCAGTTCGCCTACCAGCCCCGACTGGGAGTCGAGGACGCCATCATCTACCTGCTTAACCGCATCCACGCCCACCTGGACAAGTCGGCAAGCACGTTGAGGATCATGTTTTTTGACTTCTCCAGTGCTTTCAACACCATCTGGCCTGCCCTGCTGGGAGAGAAGCTGGCAGCAATGCAGGTGGATGCCCCCCTTGTGTCCTGGATAGTTGACTATCTGACTGGCAGACCACAGCATGTGCGCCTGCAACACTGTGTGTCGGACAGCGTGGTGAGCAACACTGGGGCCCCTCAGGGGACCGTCCTCTCTCCCTGGGGCCCCTCAGGGGACCGTCCTCTCTCCCTTCCTCTTCACCATCTACACCACAGACTTCAGCCACCACACAGAGTCCTGCCACCTTCAGAAGTTTTCTGATGACTCTGCTGTGGTGGGATGTATCAGCAGTGGTGAGGAGTCTGAGTACAGGGCTGTGGTGGGGAACTTTGTCTCATGGTGTGAGCAGAACCATCTGCAGCTCAATGCGACAAAGTCTAAGGAGCTGGTTGTGGATCTACGGAGGGCCAAGGCACCAGTGACCCCGGTTTCCATCCAGGGGGTCAGTGTGGACATTGTGGAGGAGTACAAGTACCTGGGAGTACACATGGACAATAAACTGGACTGGACCAAGATCACACAAGCTGTTTACAGGAAGGGCCAGAGCCGCCTCTGTTTCCTGAGGAGGCTGAGGTCCTTCAACATCTGCCAGACAATGCTGAGGATGTTCTATGAGTCTGTGGTGGCCAGTGCTATCCTGTATGCTGTTGCATGCTGGGGCAGCAGGCTGAGGGTAGCGGACGCCAACAGACTCAACAAACTGATCCATAAGGCCGGTGGCATTGTGGGGGTGGAGCTGGAGTCTCTGGCAGTGGTGTCAGAGAGGAGGATGCTGGGTAAACTACACGCCATCTTGGACAGTGTCTCCCACCCGCTCCATGACGTGCTGGTCAAGCAAAGGAGCACCTTCAGCGGAGAACTCATCCCCCCACAATGCACCACAGAGCGCCACAGGAAGTCATTCCTGCCTGTGGCCATCAGACTCTTTAACTCCTCCCTCTAAGTGTCAGTCTGTATGACCCGAAGTCACTAAACTGGACATTGATCATTAACATCTCTGCTATACCTGACATAATTGTGCAATATTCAGTGTATTACCTCCTTTACTGCTGTGCACTATCTTAATAATCTCAATAAGCTACACTTAACTCGACAGTACTTGCACCACTACCTATTACTTGTATTATTACATTGTATTATTATACTGTATTATCATCATCAACCAGTAAACCCACTTGGTACCTCACACTTATTTTATCTTATACTTATACCCACCTGGTACTTAATTTGTTTTCTGACCTGTTTTTATAGTGTTTTTATAGTGTATTGTATTATATTTTTTATTAGTACTCCTGTGTGCACTGACGTAAAGACGAGCTGCTGTAACAAAGAGTTTCCCTTCGGGGATCAATTTCTGATTCTGATTCTGAAATCCACTGATTCACAACAAGAAACTGAACTCTTTATGTGGTTCTCTTAAGTTTCATCAGATGAGAGTTTTAAAGATGTTTTTTAAGATACTTAGAAAAATGAGAGAAGTTTCATTATTGAAAACAGCAGAAAATGAGAGAAACTGTTGGCCATTCAGAGGACAGTCTGTATGTTCTGTTTTAAATTCAAACAGGTTTAAAGGTATAATCTTTCAGTTTTGTCTGGTTTGGCGACACCTGTGGTCACTGGTGGTAGCTGCAAGTATGTCTTAACAGTACAATTCCCTTTGAAATGACACTTATGTTGACACCCAAACACCTGCCTTCAGCAGCTACTCTATCAGAAACACCACAGAAGATTAAGTGTTTACACAGCATCTAAACAAACATTGGGCTGAGAGGATTCATCGCCTCAAACCGACAAAAACCAGAGAAAACAGTCAGTGACGTCTTCTGAAACGGTAAACACTGAACTGTTGGGCCTCGCCTTGACTCACCACGTGTGAGAGACAAAGACAGGTCTACCTGGAAAAGCTGAAGCCTTCACTAAGAGGCTTGACTGAGAAACAAAAGACAGACAGTAGAACAGCGCCAAGTCCCCACAGTCATTAATTCACACCTAGGTGCAAGACTGATGCGAGATCCTGGTGGAAGTCAACGTGAGATCTCAGCTGAATCTAAACACTGGACTCCTATTGGACAAGATGCGCAATACAGCGCATGAAATCTCGGTGCACAGCTGTGACGGCATCACGTCTATAAAGTCTAGCACCACACACTGCTCGTCTTCTTTTCCACTGTAACCCCCGTTACAACAGGAAGGCACATCCCATGAACTTTTTCCTAGGACAGTCTTAACCTGCTGGACGAGCAACAGGCTGTTTTGTGTTTATTCCACATAACGATCCTGTAGCTGCAGAAGAAAGAGACACGGGCTATTTATTTCAAGGAGAGTAAGACTGCCGCTGAACCTCTCTCTCGCCACCGACGTTGACCACTGCTTCCCTTTGCTGCCACTCGAAGGAACAGTTTTGCCAGTGGAGCCGCCGATAGTGTGGACCCGGCTCTGTCAGTATCTGAGCTCGAGAGGACTTCTCCAGATAACCCAAACGGACTGACGCATACAGTCGTTAACCAAGAGTGACTTCAAGTAAGAGTCTTGTGTCTGGGCAGAGATAGATTTTATAACTGTGTGTTATTTCATCTAAGCTTCATTGTTGTGAATTGTGCTTTCATTATTTTGGAGAGTAACAGACCGCCGTGTCCTAATTACAGACATGTGAACTAACCGCAGACACTGGACGGTTCCACTGTTATTACAGACACACGAACTAAACGCAGACAGTTGACTGTCCCGCCATTATTACAGACACTTCCTCGGCTCCCTGTTGTCTGTGGTGGGTCCTGAAGACCCTGTCCTTGACCTCCCAGTCTAGCAGCTGCAGGGTGGAGACGCCACCGGTGTGTGCTTCTATCTGGAAGTAGTCATTGGACCGGCTGTCGAACAAGATCCAGAGCTTTCAACATGATGACGTGCATCCTCGCTGGCTCATTCTCAGGTACTGAGACCTGATAGTTAGGCAGCTGGAACTGAGGTACTGAGTTCACAGCTACATGTCTTCTGTGCTTAGAAAACACCCGAGTGACGCCAGGAGGTGGAGAGGTGGGGCGGAGTTTCAGGAGCATGGTCGTAGAGGTGCAGTGGCTGCTAGCGTCCCATAGCACGCACACGGTGTCCAGCTCAGACCCCAAACATTCAGGACTAAAACCACCAGAGGAACTTTTCTTCTGTCCTTTAACTGTGGAGAAAATGCGGCAGATGATCGAGAACTTTGCTCCGCAAGTCGACGCAGGGCAGCACAGTGCCGAACCGAAGCCTCATGTGAAGGCTCACCGCTGGGTTAACGGACTTTCCCTTGGGTCGGATCACACAGTCCCGGCTGTGGAGGAGCAGCTGGAGCTTATAATGATTATGTATGTACATGTATAGAGCTTTTTTCTTATCTGAATCGAGGGTCTAAGGGCAGAGGTTTTTGTATGCTGTACAGATTGTAAAGCCCCTTGAGGCAAAGTGTGATTTGTGATATTGGGCCATATAAATAAAATTGACTTTACTTGAGCTTTTATTATTATTTATTTAGTTTGTTTAGTTTTACAAATATAGCCTGAAAGAAACATCAAAACCCGACAACATCAACACTGCACAACAAAATACAATACAAAATGTATAAAAAAGGAAAAATGTATAAAAGCAATGTTCAGTGGTTAACCTTTACATGGGGGGGTGGTTTCATGAGGGTGGTATTGATTGGGGTGGCGGTGCTACTACTGGAGGTAAATATACTAAAGTGACCCTTTGTTCCTACTGTGATGATTAATGCATTCATTTGACCTTCAGGGTAAGCTGAAATACTGTTAAAGCAACACAAATCTGCACATATATCAGTAAACATTAACAAATATGTGGAACCTGATACGCTGGTATCAAAGACAGACAAGAGAATTAATAATTACAAATATGATACTCTGACCTACAGCAGTCCCTGTGGAAGGTTAATAGGCTGTAATCAATCAATCTAATAACATTTTTTTGGTGGCCTCACTGGTAGTTACCTTAATAAATACAGTAGCCATGCAGGTGTTCAGGTAGTCCAGTTCCTGATCCAGGTGGAAGACACAGAGACGTAATAGTTTTCAACTGTGAGTGAAACATAGCAATAATAACATGGAGATGAATTATAAGTGATTTGTTTTCTTACTTTGAAACATTTTCAGTCATATATAAAGTCCTTTCATTTCTAGTTATTTTGAGTTGAACTTTATATAATTTACTTTCTAATTCATCATTGAACCATCAACACCATCAGCAAGAATAGCAACATCCAGATCAATCAACAGTGAGTAAAAACAACAAAGAGAATGTGCTGCGCTAACATGTTAGCATCTACATTAGAGAAGTGGAACCTGCTGCTACGCAAATAAACATCTAACAGTGATATTTAGATCATGACTGAAATATTCCCGATCTGACAGTCTGCACTCATGTGCTTACATCAGGTGGCTGAGAGGTGGATGTCAGAGGAAGGACACTTTTTTAATGCTGATAACATTATATTTATATTTTTAAATATTTTAAGTCGTAATATTTCCAGAATAAAGTTGTAATATCTTCAGAATAAAGTAGTAAAATATACAGAACAAAGTCATGCTATTTCTAGAATAAAGTCTGAATATTTTGAGAATAACATCCTAATATTATGAGAACAGTTGCAATGAGAACAAAATGTAATTTTGTCATATGGTATTTGCACTGCTGACGTGTGTGTTTTTATCTGTCTGCTGTGAAACAAACTTCGGCTGTGCCATCGGTGTGAGTGTGTGTGACTGAGTTAATTTCTTTGTTCTGATGAGCAGTTGGCCATCAGTGTATGAATATGTGTGAATGGGATGAATGTGATATGTAGTGTGAAGCGCTTTGAGTGGTCAAAAGACTAGAAAGGCGCTGTACAAATACAGTTCATTTAACATGCTAAACTAAGATGGTGAACATGGTAAACATTATACCTGCTAAACATTAGTACCTTAGCGTTGTCATTGTGAGCATGTTAGCATTTTATTAGTAGTGTTTTAAATGTTAAGAATAGTATCTTGTAGGTCTGTTTGTGGTTGAACTGTTTTACATTTGTGAATGATCACAAAGTGCCACTCTGTGATTGGTCATCTTGAATGTTCATCAAAAGACTTTTCTGATCAAAGTAGGCGTCTCATGAACACGTTAAAGAACAGTGTGGACCGGATCTGACAACGAAACACCTGATAACAAAAACCCCATTTACACTGAGTCACTTCATGTGTTTCAGGTGGATCAGATTTCGGATCTCTAAATTGTTAAGTGTAAATGCATCCAAGAAGCATTGGACACGAATTGAAATCTCATCTCATTTAAACCACCTCTGAGGGATGTTTGAGACTCATTCTATCCAGATGTTGAAAAGGTGTAACTGCATGTCTCTCCAAGAAACATACATAATCTTTACGTAATCTCACTTGTTGTCCATAAATATTATTTATCTGTGTGTTTGTGTTTGTGTTTATGAAGAGTTTCTAGCTTGCTGATATTTCTTGTTCTGGTGTTTTTGTCAGTTCCCAAACAGTGCATCGCCACCTCTTCCTGGACTGGAGGAGGTCCGACCCTGATTTACATGTAGCCCAGAAAACAAAGACGGATTGTAATCAGAGTTATGATCTGTCCAACAGAGATGCAGATATGTGACTGAGTGCAAATGAAAGTATCTGGATTTCATCTGATACGAGACTTGAAATGACAAGTGGAAATGGGGTCTTTTTACCTGGTCTGGGACTAATAGCCTACAGTCACAAATCACTGATAACATGATAATAATAAGTGATATATATGTGTTACTATTCACCTGAATTAGTAATTATATTAAGTTTATTGTAAAGTTTAATAATACATACAGTGTCTGAGCGGACCTCAACAAAGACTCTGTGAGCTCTGTTTTAAAACTCCCAGAACTCAGACGGAGTAATAAAATGTTTTCATATACAAAGCCAGAAGAAGAGCACAGAATCGATGTTCAGGATCTGTAGCAAACTTTAACTCGAGTTGTGTTGCCTCTGCTGTGATCTGTCCGTCTGCAGAAGCTAACAGGGAGGTCAGTCCACAGGTGAGTTCCCTCAGTGCAGAGGAGAGCAGGAAGAAAAAGGAGAAACAGATGATAGACTCCCTCAGGTTCTTATCTGGCAGGAAGTCAGGGGCATTTAGGGGAGGACCAGCGTGGAGGAGATACTCACTCTAAAGCTCCACCCGGGCGGGAGGAATCTGAAACACCACCGCCAACATCCACAGACTCGACCTCCGTCTCCTCTGCATCTCTGTGCTGCCGGAGGTGTTTCCTGTACTCTCTCTGGATCACCGTTGCTGCCACCTCCTCCTGTTTTCTCCGCAGGGTGCTGCTGATTGGTTCATACGACACCTGTAGGTAACAATAATCATCTATTAGGTTTGGTGTAGGTTTGGTTTCAGAAGAGGGGGGACACAATGAAGTAAAATAAAAAATTGAGCAAATTATAACATTTTGATAAGACTGGTTACTGTGTTTTTCATAATGGTAGTAAAAACTACAGGAGAGTATGTGAACCCCAACTTAATCTCCTGTCTAGTTAATAGTGTATTTGTATCTTTACTACAAACAGCTCTGAACTTTATTGTTTATCAACATGTTTATCAGCTCGTCTCTTCTTCCAGAGACTTTAGTGAGAAAATCAACCTTAAACAATAAAAGTGAGGGGAGCATTGAACACTTGACTTCAGGACAGTTTGTTAAACCAAATTTCCAAAATGCTTTATAAACAATATAGTAGTATCATGTGGAATTTGCAATCTCACAACTGCAAGAATGAACCAATGAATGACCACCACCTCACTTGTGAGAGACAAGTCATCACAATAGTTCAACCGAAAAAAAGTCAAATTACATAAATGTTTGCATATTTTGACCATTCACCATCTTTTTCCTCATAATATAATTCAGAACTGAAGGTCAAATAAAATCGGAAACTTCAGCAAACCAACTTCCTTCCAAATACATTCATGTCTGACATGTCTTTGCTTCCCCTGAAATTGTCTCTTAAAACCTCAAACTAAACATTTGATTTGGAAGTACTGCCTGACAGGCTAAATTCAGGGCTGTTAGAAAAAGAAAGAGCTCAAATTCTTTTGAAGTTCTGCAGGAACGTCACTGTGATTTTATAAATGTGTTGAATGCAGGAGCAGAATCTCACTTTCTACAAGACTGAATTCAGGGCAAAATCACAACGACTAGCCACTGACTATTACAGAAAGGACAACCAGGCGGTTACATTTACCTTTCAAAATAAATCTCTCTGCTCTAAAACTCCCAAACATCAGTTTTAATTTAGAGAGCTGAATATAAAGAGTCTAGTCATCTGCATACAGTGAGATTCAGCAGGTTACTGTGTCTTATTTGATGTGTTTTTACTGATCATATATTACATTTGTGCTTTCTCTGTTTGCAGTTTTGTTTTAATGAGAAGGTCACAACTTTGATTTCAATACAAATGGCTAATAATTGATCCCACAAATTACTTGAAGCCTATAAGACTCAGAGCTATTTTCTAAACTGTTTAATATAAAACAAAACTAAAAATGGTTGCTATTGTACCACCATCTGGAAGTTTGATGCTTTACAATTCATAGATATATTTTGTGGGTTATGAGGAATAATCTGTAGAAAAACAAACATCCTTCAGCAGAACAGTAAAGGCAAGTATAAAAATTAATATTAAAGTAAGTATAGTATTAAAATGTTGATCATGAATGCAAAACTTAAATTGAGTTTAAAAACTTAAATTGAGCAGAGAATTGCATAAAACACTCTTAACATGTAAAAGAAGGATGTGTAAGCTTAAACCCACTGACTTTAGATAACTAAGTTAAGGTAAAAAACTACAGAATAGAAAGAATAGAATAATGTAAAACCTTGGACGGGTTGGCCATGAACTTTTCCTCCATTCTGACTTTAAGAGTGTCCATCTCTTCTGAATCACCCAACACCTGAAAACATATAGAGTATAATAATAATAATAATAATAATAATAATAATAATAATAATAATAATATGTGATCAGGTGATGTTACCTGTGCAGTGAGTGCAAGAAGGACGTCCACACAGTGGATCTTGTCTCCAGGAAGTAGAGGCAGATCCATGTGGATCAGTTTGATGGTGTTTGGTTTGGGAATCTTCAGAGGATCCTGCAGAGTGTCGCAGAAATCTGACAGCTTACTGTGGAAGACAGTACAGTCCATTAGAATCCACTAGAGACCAATAGAGACCATATTAGAATCCATTAAAGCTTTTTTAGAGTCCAGTGATAGCTTTGAAAAGGTCCAATCTGGCTTTCAGGCAAATCATAGCACTGAGACTTGTCTACTTCATGACCAATGATCTCCTCCTTGCTCCTGATGCTGGTGAAGGCCCTGCCCTGATTTTACTGGACTTACAGTATCTTAATCTGTCGTCTAAAACTACAAAGACTGAACAAACCAGCATAAACCTAACAAATGAGTAAATACAACAGACAACACAATGAACCTCTGGTCAGAAACCACTGGAGCTCTGGAGGTAGACAACCCCACAAATCCCACCAGAAAGCCAATTGTCACATGTTCTTGTACCAAAACAAACAGGGTCGCCAACCAGCACCTTGTAAACAGTTTGGTGAGATCCTGGATGGAGGTGTGTAGGACTGTAGAGCCCACAGAGGGAACTGAAGCTGAGTGAACTTTGTGAAACAAAACTAACTTCAGGTAAAGCTGTTTATTTACAGGTACGTCTCCCTCTGCGACACACAAATGACGTCATCATTGGTCACTGGTCAGTTGCAAATATATTGCAAAATATTGCAAAAATAAACATGTTTTAAAAAATCTTTGTGAGAACAAAGCAATAACTGGATCTGAAGATCTGAGATTAGACTCTTTGCATATCACACTCTATGATTTTATCTGCTGACTTTCAACACCAACTGACCCAGAGTGGAACAGAATCAGTTGTCACGTATTCATCATGTCCCTGCCTTAAGAGACCCTGTAGGTGCTGCAGACTGCTGCTCTAGGGTGGTTTTTCTCTTCTCAAACAGACAGTTTACTGTTATATCATCTGCTGCCTCTCTGAACTGTGGAGTACCTCAAGGCTCTGTCCTAGGTCTCCTTCTGGATTCTATCTACATGCTTTCACTTGGCCAAATAAATACAAAATCATAAGGTTGCTTTTCATTTATACGCAGATGACATGCAATTTTATGTGTAAAATCAGGATCCACCAGCAGTCTGACATCCTTATAAAACTGTCTGACTGACATCAAATGTTGGATGTCTAACAACTCCTCCAACTTAATGAACAAATATCAGAATTGTATTGTTTCAAAAATCTGATCATTTTTATCATTCTCTGAGTCAGAGAAAGTTATCCTTGACTTCATCTTCACTGCACTTGGACTCACCTGTACTGAATGCACTGCGAGGTGTCGGGGTCAAACTTCCTCCAGGTCTTATAAAACATCTGGAGGTCATCATCACACAGTGGCTCGGTGTCCTCTAAGTTGAAGTCTCCAGGATGACGGCAATGTACAGGTGGACCATAAGTAGGAAGGACAGGACAATGTAGGAAGTGAAGAATACGATGGCAACCACCGGGCTGCCACAGTTCCCTCTGACCATCGATCCTGGGTTCTCTATGTTGGGATTGCAGTCTGGAGGTGTGTTCATGATGGGACTCAGCAGACCGCCCCATCCAGCTGACGTGGTGATCATAAACAAACAGATCATGCTGTTCCCAAACGTCTCAAAGTTAAACATGTCGTCGATCATGGCCTCCTTCTTCACATAGGCAAAGTTAAACATGCCGAAGATGGAGAAGGTGAACATCATGATGAAGAGGAGGAGGCCAATGTTGAAGAGGGCAGGAAGTGACATCATAAAGGCCAAAAGCAGCTTCTGGATACCCCTGGCACAGCGAATGAGATGGAGGATACGACCTATACGAGCCAATCGGAGCACAGGGAAGAAAGCTTGCGGGAAAATGTACTTCTCCATTACTTCAGCAAAGAACATGCCTGAAGGGAAAAAGAAAGAAAAAGACATTTGAAACACCTTCTTCTTCATCCTCTGGGTTACAATGTGAAGCCACACTAGGAGCAGCACCCCCTGCTGGGTGGACTGATGTCTAAAATCTCTTTTCCGCAACAACAGATACTGTGTGAGGTGAAAGGGACAGGTCTATGCAGGTGTAACAACA
This sequence comes from Siniperca chuatsi, assembly GCF_020085105.1. Lineage (NCBI taxonomy): Eukaryota > Metazoa > Chordata > Actinopteri > Centrarchiformes > Sinipercidae > Siniperca > Siniperca chuatsi. The sequence continues at coordinate 33,357,942 of NC_058045.1, read as the reverse complement.
ACAGGAAGTCAGTTATTGTAGATTGTCAGCAGGTGGAGCTGCAGCAGCGACTCACGGCTCATGGAGGAGATTAAGATTCTTTAACATTGTTTGTGTACCTTTTCTGCAATTTTCTGATGTTAAACTCTGACAAAACTGAAGTTATTGTACTTGGCCCCAAACACCTCCGAGACACATTATCTAAAGATATAGTTACTCTAGATGGCATTGCCCTGGCTTCCAGCAGCACCGTAAGGAACCTCAGAGTTATCTTTGATCAGGATTTATCCTGTAACTCCCACATGGAACAAACTTGAAGGACTGCCTTCTTTAACCTACGCAACATTGCAAAAATCAGGCACATCCTGTCTCAAAATGATGCAGAAAAATTGGTCCATGCATTTGTTATTTCTAGGCTGGACTATTGCAATTCCTTATTATCCGGCTGCCCGAATAAGTCCCTTAAGACTCTCCAGTTGATCCAGAATGCTGCGGCACGTGTACTGACAAGAACTAGGAAATAAGATCATATCTCTCCAATATTAGCTTCTCTGCACTGGCTCGCTGTAAAATCCAGAGCAGAATTTAAAATCCTTCTCCTCACCTACAAAGCTCTTAATGGTCAGGCACCATCGTATCTTAAAGATCTCATAACACCTTATTACCCGACTAGAACACTGCGCTCCCAGGATGCAGGGTTACTTGTGGTTCCTAGAGTCTCCAAAAGTAGACCAGGAGCCAGGGCCTTCAGTTATCAAGCTCCCAGTTTGGATCCGGGAGCCAGACACCATCTCCACATTTAAGAGTAGGCTTAAGACTTTCCTCTGTGATAAAGCTTATAGTTAGGGCTGGCTCAGGTGAGTCCTGAACCATCCCTTAGTTATGCTGCTGTAGGCCTAGACTGCTGGGAGACTTCCCATGATGCACCTCTTTCCTCTCTCCTCCTCTCCCTCTCCCTCTGTACGCATTTTTATCCCATTACTGCATGTTACTAACTCGACATCTCTCTCCCGTAGTTCTGTGCTTTCTCGTTTCTCTCCTCTCTCCTTCTGTCGCTTTCAGCAGGTATTTCTGCCTCCAGAGCTGCAGAGTCTGGATCTGTGGTTGTGGGCCACCTGCTGCCCCCGTGTTCCTGCTCAAAAACTGCTACTACTGCAGTTGTTATTATTAGTCTTATAACTATTATTGTCATTATTATTCCTATCATGATCATTCCTATTATTACTATTTTATCAATATTAATATTACCACTACCATTACAATATTATTATTTTAAAATTCTATTTGGAATTTGCATTTGTTGGGTCTCTGTAAATAATATTATAAAGAGTTCGGTCTAGACGTGCTCTATAGGAAAAGTACAATGAGATAACTTCTGTTATGAATTGGTTGTATATAAGTAAAGTTGAATTGATCTGAATTGAACCAGAGACAGAGGATACACTTTAAAGAGTAACTTAACAGCAGGCTGAAATGCACTGTTTCTCTGTCTTCTCTGGTTGAAGGTTTCAAGGCTGTTTCACCTGTAACCACACCCAACAGTGATGTCACTGGAGTGCACCTGCACATCACTGCAGCAAGGTGACAAATTAAACCACTGGAGGTCAACAAAAAGAAGATTTTCAGGGGGTGAAGTTACTCTTTAAATTACAGGTCTTTAAGTTTCTGTAGTGGAAAAGGTCTAAAAGTAAAACAGGAAATGGTCCTAAACAGAAATTAAATAAAATGTAGACTGAACAAAAGAACGCGTCTCACTCTGTCTCATATTCAATAACCTGTTCTTCAAATCCAAGAAGAGTGAGTTTGTTTCTTGAATTAAACAATGTTTAATGCATCTAAATTAATCAAAGTGTTCTACAGTGATGAGACAACGACATCACCAGGCGAGATGATGACATCACCATATGAAAACTCACCTACGATGGACACGATGATCACCACAAAGTCGAGGATGTTCCAGCCGTCTGTGAAGTAGTGCTGTCTGAGCGCAATGATCTTCAGAATAAACTCTGTGAAGAAGATGATGACAAAGAGGATGTGGACCCATTTCAGGATGAATTCTTTCTCCCAGCTCTGCTCGTCCGTCTCCACCAATAGAGCCACCATGTTCAGGCAGATCAACACGAACATGAAGACTTCAAAAGACGGCTTGGTCACCAGGTCAAAGAGCTGAGCCTGGCACTGATCCTGAGGAAACAGAGAGGAAGATCAGATGATGTTGAGCCTGATGAAACGTACAAACCAGGAAGAGTTTATTCTAAGTTTATTGAGTTTATTCTGAGTTCATTCTGAGTACATTCTGTATTTAGAGTTTATTATGAGTTTATGGAGTTTATTCAGAATTTATTTTAAATGTATCGAGTTTATTCTGAATTAATTTAGCTTATTCTGAGTTCATTCTGAGTATATTCTGGATTTATTGAGTTTATTTTGAATTTATCGAGTTTATTCTGAATTTATTTATCAGGTGTATTCTGAGTTCATTCTGAGTATATTCTGGATTTACGCTGAATTACGCTGAGATACGCTGCATTTATTCTGAATTTATTGACTTTATTCTTAGTTTATTCTAAGTTTATTCTGAACTTATCGGGTTTATTCTGAGTTCATTGTAAGTTTATTCTGATTTTATTCTGAATTAGTTGAGTTTATTCTGAATTTATTCTGAATTTATCGAGTTTATTCTGAATTAATTTAGCTTATTCTGAGTTTATTGAGTTTATTCAGAATTTATTCTGAATTAATGGATCTTATTTGAGTTCATTGTGAGTTTATTTTGAGTTTTCTCTGAATATATTGTGCGTTTATTGTGAGTTTGAGTTTATTCTGAATTTATTGACTTTATTCTGAGTTTATTGAGTTTATTCTGAGTTTATTCTAAGTTTATTCTGAATTGTGTCTGTTTATTCTGAGTATATTCTGAATTTATTCTGAATTTATTGTATTTATTCTGAGTTTATTGAGTTTATTCTAAATATTTTGAATAAATTGAGTTTATTCTGACTTTGTCCTGAGTTTATTCTGAATTGATTGAATTCATTCTGAGTTCATTCTAAGTTTATTTTGAGTTCACTGTAAAGTTATTCTGAATTTAGTCTGAGTTTATTCTTGTCATGGTTTAGGGTTTTTGTCCTGTTTTTTTTTTACAGTTTTATTTTGTAGTGTTCTCCTTGTGTGTTTTGTTGTTTTACTTCCTGTCTTTGTTTGTGTTTCTCCTCCAGTTTTGATTGTTTGCCATAATTAGTTGCACCTGTGTCTCGTTGTCTCCCCTACCTAAGTGTATTTAGTCTGAGCTTTTCCTTTGTTCAGTGCCAGTTTGTCATTGTACGTGTACCCATGTCCAGCGTCTTGGTTTGTCGATATGCTGTTGGATTTTGTTTCTTTTGTTTGAGACTGCTTGCTTGCTCCCTGTCAGAATTGTGTTGCTTCTGTTGGCCTGCCTGAAATAGGTGTGAGCCTTTTTTTGTGTTTTGTATAATTAAATGGTTGATTTGCACCTGTTCTGCCTATCCGTCTGCATTTGGGTCCTTTCCCTGCTACCCTGCTTGACATACTACAACAATTTGAGTTTATTCTGAATTTGAGTTTATTTGGAATTTATCAAGTTTATTCTGAATATATTGTGAGTTCATTTTGAGTTTATTTTGAGTTTTGTCTGAATATATTGTGAGTTTATTCTGAATTTATATTGATTTCATTTTGAATTTATTCTGACCCTCAAATAGTCTGACAGAAACCAGGAAATCCTACAGTGTAAAAGACGAAGCTGAACCAGCACTGTTTGTAATAGTTAAATTTATTTTAATTTCAGGGTGATTCTGACACATCGAGTGGAAGCATCCCACCAGTCTTGGGGAAATATCTGCAAGTTTCTCCACTCAAGTCAAACTCTCAGCATTTTGTTAAGGGAAACAACAGCATAAATGAACGTGAGCTAGTTCATTTTAATCTGCGTGAACTGAACTTTGAGCGAGCTCTTGTGAACTGGCACCACTTGGCATTTTGTGTCTGTTTATATCATCAGAACAGTTTCCAGGATTCTGTCGGTCTTCATTTATGGTGTTGTATTTATTATCAGTAAGGCCTGATCAAATCAGGAGCTTGACGTCCTTCCTTCAGGATGCCAAGACTAAAGACTCTTATTCTTTTATTCCTGAATCCCTTTAATGTAAGGTACAGACGGTCACACCTGCACGTTATTTAGCTCTATATGTTTCTTGTTTATTTGTAATGTAGAGGATGGTGGTTTTGTTTCTGCTGCTGTTTTAATGTTTTATATCTACTGTATGTTTTATTGCTTTGACTATTTATTGTTGCTGTTCATTGTCTTCAGTGAGACAGCTGATTAAAAGATTTCACTTCTGAGACTGAAAGTCAGACCAGATTTGTGTTTGGACTGATTTCCTCTGAGCTGCTGGATAAATATTGACCCTGGTCTAACCTGAGCTCCACACCTGTATTTACGGAGTCCTTTGAACACAGTGTGACAGGAAGTAAGTGAACCCACCTGAGGTCGGGGAACAGGTTTCCTGGAGAACAGTTTCTTCACAGCCTTGTAATGTTTCTGCTGCTCCTCTGTTGTGAAAATATGTTTCCCTCCAAAGTAAAGACAAAAGGTAAAAACAAATTAAGGTTAACTGACTGAGAGAAACATGAGTATTCATCACTGAATCTGGATCATTCTCAACTTTCTCCTTCAGTTTTACACTTTCTGACCACAGAAACACCTGAACCTGAGTTTATAATAGCATCTGGACTGTTGTCATGGTAACCATCCAACTATCTGTCTACAAACATATCTTGTCTCTCTGCAGGTTGTTGATGATGAGTCTGATCAAGAGGTTGAAGGTGAAGAAGGAGATGATGATGAAAGAGATGAAGTACAGGTACATGTTCAGGTTGTACTCATAGACCGGCTGAGACTCCACCTACACACACACACACACACACACACACACACTGTAGTTATTGCTCTCTGCGAGGGCTGGGACGATATGCTTGCCTCCCGATTCTATCCTGATACTTGAGGTGCCGATTCAATATGTACTGCGATTCTTATTCTATAAGTATACTGATTCAACATTACGATTTATTGTGTAAATGGGAAGAAGTTGAATCATACACTTCTAGAGACTGTATATCTTGAAATATATTTCCAAAAACAACGCGCATCACGTCAGTCTCTCCGTGTTTTATTTCAGCAGCATCATTGCTATACTGCATATAAAATTGGAAAATAAAATACTTTTTGAAGCAAACTGCTACATTTAGCTGTTCCTGCTCATCACTAGTGCCATAAGAAATTAATATATAAAATAAGATGTTAGGTCAAAATGAATAGAGTCCCTGCTATATACCACATTAAGTGATATTTGATATCTCACACAGCTCTAGCTCCAGTACCGGTTAAGCTAACAGCTGGTGTACTGACCTGTCTGGAGTCCACAGCTGCGTACATGATGCCGTTCCAGTCTGCTGATGCCGCCTGTTAGAGAAACAATGCAGAACTTCATTATAAAAACAATGAATTTAAATTTGTTTTCTCATGTAAGCTGTTATCATTCTGCAGCCAAACTTTCATATTTAAACTCTGATGAAGGTTTGAATTGAGATTCACAGCAAATCAAAAATTCATTTCAGTGAGGATACATCTGAACCTTTTGTGTTGAAGTGAATCATTTAATTTATTTGAACTACACATGATCTAGGACAGTTTTTGTGCAAAAGTTTTTGTCTGTATGGCCACACAGTAAATACCTGTTGATGATGGGTCTTAATAGTGTCAGAAATGTGATATATCATAATAATATTAATGAATTTCTTCTACAAGTACAGTTCCCAGAATGCTTTGTTAACATTCTGGTGAATTTGGACCATAAAGAGTCAGTTCCTGTTTGCTCCGTAACCATGGAAACAGACAACTAGACAAGACTGATGTCTGGTGAAGTTCCAGACTTGATGATTTTTTAATGATTTCTAAGCAGGTTTATGGAGTAGATGTCGGTGTCCTCACAAAGTGTAACAGTCTGATGTGAAAGTGCTGCAGCAGAGTTACTGACAGCTTCCGATTTAAATCATCAAAACTCATCAGAAGAAAAACATAATTTAATACAAATGTGAAACACATGATGCTGTAACCGTGGAAACATCAGAGAGCACCAAGCCAACAGAGATCAGCGGGGTGGCGGCTCACCATCGGGCCCCTGTAGGCAGACCGCTTGGTCTGTAGCGGGCCCTGGGCGGCCCTCTGTCGGCACGCCGCTCAGGATGTTAACATGAGGATTAATGGACATTTACAAAAGTAAAATAGATTTCATGGAGCAGAGGATTGTGTCTTTTACTTTCCGTTTTTTACAAAGTTAAAGTTGAAGAACAGAAAGGACGAGAAGCCATCAGCTAATTTTTTTGTGTTTTAGATTTTAACCTTTATTTTGATGACATCTGATGACGATATTTTCAACATATAACCGGTTCTACGGGGACCAGTAGATGGACAGATGTGTTGGCAAAAGCATCACAGTGTTATAAGGAGGTTTACAGTGATGGCAGATCTACAACCTGGATTCATCTACAAACCGTCCCGTTTGATGCTTTTATTGTTTTCTAGCTCAAACTGAATCACTTCCTGTGTGTGTGTTGAGTGTTCAGACTGACCAGGTGCAGCAGCGACAGGTAACCGTTCAACACGCTGTCGTAGTTTAACTTTGTGTTCTTCCAGCGGACCTCGGTGTAGTTAGCCATCAGAGACAAACACTCGTTCTTGTTGTCCACCTGCTCAGGAAAGAACATTTCCTCGGACGTCTCATTGAAACAGTAATAAAACTTTCCAGCAAACAGATAAACTCCCAGCATGCTGAAGATCAACCAGACGACCAGAAACACCAGCAGCCCCTTACACAGGGACGGGATGGTCCAGACCAGAGCCCGCACCACCACCTGCACACAGACAGGTAGAGAGTGAGACAGGTAAAGACTGGACATTCGAATCGAGGGTCTAAGGACAGAGGGTGTCGTATGTTGTACAGATTGTAAAGCGCCTTGAGGCAAATTGTGATTTGTGATGTTGGGTGCTATGAATAAAACTGACTTGACTATGTCTGTCTGTGTGTCAGTGTTTAGTGTCATTCTCACCCGCAGCCCCTGGAAGCGAGACAGGGCCCTCAGGGGCCCCAGAGCTCTCAGAGTCCTCAGAGACTGGATGGCTCCCAGTTGAGAAAATCCCAACATGTCGGCTGTCAGAGACACCAGAGACACCTGGAAGAAACAACACACCTGATGATGATATCATGTCGCAGGTGAGTTGGAATCACTGAAGGAACAAACAGAGTTTAAATCCAGCAGCTGGTTAAAGGGACAGTCCAACAGACTGAAACAAGAAAGCCCGGCCGCGCCCCCACCTGCTGAGGAAGCTCAGGACTTTTAATGTCAGCAAGGACATTTTAACCCTGGTTTACAGGACACTAATTGACTCTATACTCACGTTCAACATTTCATCCTGCCCTCACCACCAAACAAAAAACAAAACTCCCCATTCTGAACTGTTCACCCGGTCAGTAATCAGGAAAGCCACTCCACCAGCCCTTCCAGTTACTGCCAGAAAATCTTTGATTCCCTCTGCGATCATCACCCTGATGATCAATACAGGCACCGTACTCTGACCTGTTTAACACTGTTCCAGTCACAGTTCCTGCCAGTTACAGTTTCAACAGTTTCCTATTCTACGTGTGTGTGCGTGTGTGCGTGTGAGTGTGTGTGTGTGTGTGTGTGTGTGTGTGTGTGTGTGTGTGTGTGTGTGTGTGTGTGTGTGTGTGTGTGTGTGTGTGTGTGTGTGAGTGTGTGTGTGTGTGTGTGTGTGTGTGTGTGTGTGTGTGTGTGTGTGTGTGTGTGTGTGTGTGTGTGTGTGTGTGTGTGTGTGTGTGTGTGTGTGTGTGTGTGTGTGTGTGTGTGTGTGTGTGTGTGTGTGTGTGTGTGTGTGTGTGTGTGTGTGTGTGTGTGTGTGTGTGTGTGTGTGTGTGTGTGTGTGTGTGTGTGTGTGTGTGTGTGTGTGTGTGTGTGTGTGTGTGTGTGTGTGTGTGTGTGTGTGTGTGTGTGTGTGTGTGTGTGTGTGTGTGTGTGTGTGTGTGTGTGTGTGTGTGTGTGTGTGTGTGTGTGTGTGTGTGTGTGTGTGTGTGTGTGTGTGTGTGTGTGTGTGTGTGTGTGTGTGTGTGTGTGTGTGTGTGTGTGTGTGTGTGTGTGTGAGTGTGTGTGCGTGTGAGTGTGTGTGTGTGTGTGTGTGTGTGTGTGTGTGTGCGTGTGTGTGTGTCTTAAATGTGCATTTTTGTTATAATTTTTGAACTGTGTCAAAGTAAAATTTCTGTTACTTTGTGACAGACAATAAAGTTATCTTATTTTATCTTAACCCTCATGTCTGTATGCTAAATATGAAGCTACAGCCAGCAGCTGGTTAGCTTAGCTTAGCATAAAGACTAGAAACAAGGGGAAACAACTAGCTTAGCACCACATGCTTCCTGTTATAGTTATCAATACATTACCAATAATCACTGTTACGGATCGTGTTCGTACCTGTAAGATGAGGAAGTCGAGCCAGCACCAGGCGTTGGTGAAGTATTTCTTGAGTCCGAAGCCAATCCACTTGAGGAGCATCTCCAGCAGGAACAGGTAGGTGAACACCTGGTCTGCTTTCTCCACAACCATCTTTAAGACCCGACGGTGCTGCAGGTGAATGTCCTCAAACACCTGTTAACATACACACTCATGTTAGCAGCTGGACAGGTGTGTCAGGACCAGAACTGTTTCATACAGTTTACATGAAAACGGTTTGTTTGTGTGTTGCTGTGTACTGAACACTAAGAAACACACTTCATTAACGGTACCAGCTGACTGCCATATTCTGACTTTGATGCTGTTGTGTCATAACTGGATCAACGTTTCAGCTGCAGGTTTCAGCTGGCAGACCACAGATCAGCTGTGTGATTTCATATTGTCTCACTCTCGCACGCTGCCCAAACAAATCTCACATCAAACGAGATGAGATGATCTCTGTCCAGTCCCTGCTCTCTTCTCCCAGACCATGTTCTTCCCTTCAATTCCCCAGACCGGCCATCCTCTTGCCATCCACCAGATGTTCCCAGACTTTCCCTCCTTACCTCATGACCAGACTGCCATACCTATCCACACACCTGTTCCCACTTCTCATCTGCTCTGCAGTTACCTGGGGCGCCTTCTCCTTTTGCATTTGTTTGCCTGTGTTGGATTGCTGCCTTCTAGTTTTGACCCTTGCATACTTCACCTTCCGGTAAGTCTTTGTACCTCCATTTTGGTATAATTAAATCATTGAACTGCATCAAACTCAGTTGTCTGCATTTGGGTCCTTCCCCTGTATTCCTGTTACCCTGCTAGCACCAGCCGTGACAACGGGTAGAAAACCACTCAAGACAAAAAGATTGATTTGATCCAGTAACAACAGTAATATAAAAAATGACAGCAACACTGGTACTGGGTAAAGTAAACCCAGTATTGTGTCTGCGATATATTGATCCACCCAAATCTGATGATGTATGAATGCATATTGTATAATAATTTATAATAATGGTTCTATGTTTGTGTTTACCAGAGCTCCACTGCTCAGTAGGATGATGAAGATGATGAAGGTCTCAAAGTATTTGTGTTGTACGATGGAGAAACATGCTCTCCTGAAGTTAGACCAGACCCTCCCTCTGCCCTGGGACGTGTCTATGTCCAGGAATGGACAGCAACGGTAACACTCTAAAATACACACACAGACTTATCAGACCTGTTATTGATCACTGATTGGCTCCTGTTCTTCATAATTTTTACAGAAAGACTCGTACTGTTGCTGCAGCAGTCCTCAGGTGTGTTTCCTTTATGATCTTCATCGTCTTCGTCCTGCTGGACTTCAGGATGTTTCTGCATGTCGTCACACTGAACAAACACAATCAGCAGATTTTACACACATAAGTTAAAGTTTATCATCATTATTATTATTATCATTATTATCATTACACTGAACTCACCACCAGTCTGTTTCGTACATGTTGATGTTGACGTTTGAAATTGTCTGAAAGCAACTCTCACATGTTGGGTACAATTACTGTTGCATCTAAGCAAATGGAACAAAATCGTTGATCTCGTTCAATTATTATGAAACAAATTTAATCCCATAGTTTTCCTGATCTTTACCATATCTGCAAACATGAGCACTGTAGTTCACTGTTCAAATTACATATCGAATTAATTTGAATTGTAGTTTTTGCACAATGTGTAAAATGTCTACACGGTGAAAATCAAGTTATTACAAAGTGCATAATGTTATTGTCAGTCAGACAGTAACATAGATGATGGCTGTTACATCAGCTGAGTCCTGACAGGCCTGTAAACTGTGATGTGATTGGTTATTCTGTATGAACACCTACAGCTAACAGCTGTCAAACAGCAGTAACAGATGAATCGGTCATTTGAATCATCTGGTACTGGCAGCCCATAGCTGTGTGTGATAACCTGTATTTTCTGTATAAGTATAACAACAGAGTTGTGAAGTGTGAGGAGTCGTGTTTGTCATAGACAATGTTAGTGACTCACAGTCTGGATCAACATGAAACTCTCCCGGTTGAATCATCAGAACAAAAGATGTGTTGGAAAATATCTGGTTCTTTGATAAAAAGTCAAAGGTACAAGAAGCCTGTGGACAGAAAAACTGAAGAGAGAGAAGTCGACTACGACTCCCAGGGTGCATTTCACTAACAAACAGCCAATCACAGAGCTTCACATTCTGTTACGAAGCTAAAGATGACGCTGTTGAGAAAACTGGAAACAATCTTTTAATTTCAGGGTCAATTGTTGATGAATTCAGTTACCATGGCGACGTGTTTTGTTCTCAATTGCACGACGAAGCTTTTTGAATTCACTACCGCTCTGATTCGCTCCTCTGACTGGATTCTTCTCCATAGCAACAGTGACGGAGGCTCATGGGTAATGTGGTATTTAGAGCAGACAAAACCTGACTGGTCCGAAACAAAGTGTAAATAATTGAACCTGGTGGTCAGATCAAAAACCTGTGTGATGGTTTCATTATCAGGAGAGTTTCCGTGTTCAGTCACACTCAGGAGATCATTTAAAGAAAACACTGAAACGTGAACACCGAATGTAGATCAAACACTTTACAAACAACTCTATAACAGCCTTGAAGATGTTGCAGGTCTTTTATGATTGAACTGGCTTACAAATAAAATCCTAAACCACACTGAGAGTCTGTATTTCTGCCTCCGGAGCTGCAGAGTCTGGGTCTATGATTGTGGGCCTCCTACTACCCCCATGTTCCTGCTCACAGCTGCTACTACAATTATTATCATTGGTCTTATAATTATTATCATTATTATTACTATTATTATTTTATTAATATTAATATTATTACCACTACCATTACCATTACCATTATTTTAAATATCTATGTGGAATTTGCATTGTGCAACCATATGTTGTCTTTCCTCTCTCTCTGAGCTGCTACTGAGACTTTATGACATCCAGAGACTGATGTTATCAGGAAAATAAGATTAATTAGCTGTAAAAGCACATTTTAGAATGTCCAATTTATGGAGATATTAACTCCTAAAATACAAAACACTCAGAATAATGCTAAAAATGTTGTATTTTACTGTATTTTTTCCCCTTTGCTGCGGTTGTAAAGGCCAGTGTATGTACCTGCAAAGTATGGAGGGAATTCATTTATGTACAAAGATGTACTGTATTTGATATATATGTGTGTTGTTTCTTTTTTAATACAACTTCTTGATAACAACTGAAACATACAATAAATGTATTTATTTACTGTTACTTTTATTAGTATATTTTTTTACTGTCCCTTTTCTCCTTTCTTGGTTAATTTATTTGTCACTATTCAGACTGTCTATACTATCAGTTAATGAATATGGCTATAAATAAAGTATTAGGCTTGGTATCTGCATGGTTACTTTAGGTATGAATCCGCCCTGCTTCAGACACTACAGTTCAGTTTTAGTTGAAATACTGCAGTAGAATAGAATATTGTTTACTTTCTGCTTTTTCTCTTCTTCATTTTCAGACGTCTTGAATTCGAGCTCGATCTCGGCCGCAGCGATGGCAACCCTCTGGGATTCGATGTTAGGGTAGTTGCTGGTCAGGTTGCCATGGTTACCGCTGAGGGCCTTGACCTCTGACACTGGCTGTTCTGAAGTCACAAAGCTCAAGGCCAGGAACTCCTTCCTGTTGTCTTCCTTACTGGCGACCGCTAACGATAAAATACACAACCAGCAAAAAATCAGTAAATCACACAAAATACATTCAGTCATAAAATCCAGATCAGGTCCTACCTGTGTGGTCTGGGTTGACATGGTTCTTCTTTCCCAGCAAAGTCCAGATATGTTCCAGGATCCAAGTCTTTTTCCAGGCCACAGCCTTGTTGATCAGGCTTATGGCGATCTGCAGGTTGTTTTTTTCCTTTTTTTCTGGACTATCACTGATGAACGAGCTCAGCAACAAGGTCAGGAACAGATTCAGGACCTGAAACAAGACCATGAACACCTTCAGGACCTGAAACCAGACCAGAAAAAGACCCAGGGCCTGAAACCAGACCAGGAACACATTCAATATCTGAAACCAGACTAGGAACACATTCAGGACCTGAAACAAAACCAGAAACAGAGTCAGGACCTGAAACAAGACCAGAAAGTAATTCAAGAACAGATTTAGCACCTCCAACAAGACCGGAAAACAGATTCAGGACCTGCAACAAGGGTGGGAACAGATTCAAGATATTCAACAAGACTAGTAACAGATTCAGGACCTAAAACAAGGTCAGCATACAGATTCAGGATCTGCAACAATGCCGGGATCTACAAGAAGTATAAGAACAGATTCAGGACTTAAAGTCAGATTCAAAACCTGAAACAGAGTCCAGAACAGACCCAGGACCTGTACCTATATTGGTATAAACATTTCATACTTGGTTAACTGTTTCATTGTTCCCATCAGCAAGCTTCAAGCCAGAACCCCCAACCTTTGATCCCAGATCTGGATCTGTTTGTAGCTACAGCGGACATGCAGGACTCTGGACGATTAGTAACGCACAGGAACCAGGCTCTGGTCAGAAAGCGTCTACCTGCAGAGACTCACCAGCAGGTTTCCGATGACCAGGACCATCACGAAGAAGATGAGACACATGGTCTGACCTGAGACCTCCATGCAGTCCCACATGGTCTCAATCCACTCTCCACACAGGACCCTGAAGATGAGGAGGAAGGTGTGGAAGAAATCGTTCATGTGCCAGCGAGGAAGCTTGCAGTCGATTGCAATGCTGCAAACGTAGTCTTTGTACTCTTTCTGGAACAGCTGCATGCCGACGATGGAGAAGATGAAGACCATGATGAGCAGAATGAGAGTCAGGTTCCAGACTGCTCTTACCGAGGTCATGATGATCTTTATCAACATGTGCATGGTCGGCCACCACCTGGCCAGCCTGAACACTCGTATCTGCACAGGAGACAGGTGAGGAGACAGGTGGGCAGATAAGGAGACAGGTAGACAGACAGGTAAGGAGACAGGTAGGCAGATAAGGAGACAGGCAGACAGACGGGTAAACAGACAGGCAGACAGACAGTAAGGATTCAATTAAATTTGGTTATTTTTGTGATGATGTCACACTGACCACTAGGAAGCAGCCGACTTCGTCCATATACAGCTCCAGCAGACTGATGCCGACGATGATGCTGTCAAAGACGTTCCAGCCCACCTGTAACCATGGCAACAGAACAGCCGCACACGTTATCATGGGAACAGCTGTCAGTCATCATCACTGAGCTGGTAACAAACAGGAAGTCTGACCTGGAAATATCCGTACGGGTCCATGGCCAAAAGTTTGACGATCATCTCAGCTGCGAAGATCGCTGTGAAGATCTGAAAGATGTCAGGAGTCAGAGGTCAGGGGTCAGGGTTAGGCTGCTGAGCTCATCTGTAAACTCTGCTCTTATTGGTTGGCCTGATGGATATATTTCTGTTGTCCCCACAAGCCAGAGCAGTATAGATGAGAGTTGCCACAGTGAGGGGTCAAAACAATAGCAGGTCACATGACTCATGCAACCAATAGTTCCAAGGACATGATTCATTAGGATTATACTTCATATTTATTTATTACACTTTATTTCATTCATACATTTTATTAATTAATCTTTCAATGAGACGGCACAGGCCCGCCCACATGTCTGCTTTCAGATACCAACATGAATATGAATTAATTTCCATTAATGTAAACAGTATAGTGAAGTGTGTAGTTTGTCTGTTCGTTCATTTGACTGATTGAGAGAAGTGAACATACACGGCTGTTGTTTAGATATGTTTTCTTTAATACTTGTATGGATTGGGGGTATTTTGGAGTATCACTGGCTGCAAATGGAGAACAGGACTAGCAAACAACCAATTAATAAAGCATGAGCTGCTCCTCTATTCTGCCCCCCACCGGGGCTCTTCTCGTTAATTTAACCATCATACAGGTTTATGTTCTGACCACCAATTTGAATTATTAACACTTCGTTTCTGACCAATCTGTTTTTTCTCTCTTTAAATACTACAATACCCATAAGCCTCTGCTGCTGTTGCTATGGAGAAGAATCCTGTCAGAGGTGTGAATCAGAGCAGTAGTGAATTCAAACGCTTCGTTGTTGCTGTTATAAACAAAGATGGCATCATAGTTGATTGATTAATCTAAAATTGATCCAGAAATGGAATTAACTGAAGCTGTAGGTTGTAAAATCTGTTGTGCAGTGTAATCTTTAGCTTGTTAATGTGAAGCTCTGTGATTGCACCTTGGGAGTCGTAGTTTACTTCTCTTCTTCAGTTTTTATGTCCACAGGCTTTTTGTACCTTTGACTTTTTATCAAAGAACCAGATATTTTCTAACACAGCTGTTCATCTTTTGTCCTGATGATTCACCAGTTTCATGTCAGTCAGCAACTCTGAACATGAGAACATGAAGCAGACTGTTACTGCAGCCTGAAATAACTGCTCACACTTTACAGCTCTTTAACATACTTACCACTAAGAAGCAGTGTCATGTTTATCAAACCACAATGTAAAGAAAACATAGAAGAAATCAGCTGACAGAAATCAGTTTCACTCCGGTGACAGTGTAAACAAACCACTACATCTGTAAAACAAAACTTAAAGAATTTTGATTTATCAACTTAAACGGATGGACGATAACAAGATGGATGACTATTTGAAGTGTCTTGAAGAGGAGTTTAGTTTCCTGCTCTGTTAGAAGATCACTGTGACAGTATGATGCTGAAATGTACTGTAAGTACGCCCAAACTCTGAAACTGAAAAATTCCCCACGGGACGTTTGATCAACCAATCAGCTTGCTTGACGCTCATGTCCACACTACTTGTGTTGAGAGTCACTGTCTACCTGTTTGTCTTTCTGTCTACCTGTTTGTCTTTCTGTCTACCTGTTTGTCTTTCTGTCTACCTGTTTGTCTTTCTGTCTACCTGTTTGCCTTTCTGTCTACCTGTTTGTCTTTCTGTCTACCTGTTTGCCTTTCTGTCTACCTGTTTGTCTTTCTGTCTACCTGTTTGCCTTTCTGTCTACCTGTTTGTCTTTCTGTCTACCTGTTTGCCTTTCTGTCTACCTGTTTGTCTTTCTGTCTACCTGTTTGCCTTTCTGTCTACCTGTTTGTCTTTCTGTCTACCTGTTTGTCTTTCTGTCTACCTGTTTGCCTTTCTGTCTACCTGTTTGTCTTTCTGTCTACCTGTTTGCCTTTCTGTCTACCTGTTTGTCTTTCTGTCTACCTGTTTGTCTCCGAGAGCCTCTGGGACCTACAGTTACCCATAACACCTTTCTTCTCTAAGAGGGTTCAAAGAGACATTTACATGTATCTCTGTAGAGGCAGATCCCAGCTTTAGACCTGATCTGTGTTTCTGCCTCTACAGAGAGAATTATTTCATAAACTGGACTGAAGAGACTTGTGTTGAACCTGCTTCCTGTTCTGTTTAAAGCTTCAGACTTTTCTTTAACACTGACCAGATGAGCGACTCTCAGCTGACATGAAAACACCTTCGTCATTGGATAATGGTCCATGGCCATGCAGACAGTGCTGAGGACGAGGCAGATGACGATCCCAAGGTCGAAGAACGGGTTCATGATGAAGGTGTAGAGCCACTGTTTGAGCCACCGCCAACAACCACAACAGTTCCACTTCAGGAGGAGGTCGGCGAAGACAAACCAACATGGAGGACACGACCTCCGGTCCTCCTCAAACTCTGAAACACACAGCAGCTTAGTGAGACCAGCTGAAGGCTTCACACACTTTCCATATCTGATACAGAGACAGTTGGACCTTCAGACCTTCAGCTCAGAGACTTCTGAGACTCTAAAGCTACTTTCAGACATGAACCTCTTCACGTTAATCTGATGGCAATATAATGTTTCCTGTTTGTTTCTTACAGCTTCATTCTCTTGCTCTCAAATTTAAACTGGCCAGTCAGATACAGTTTTGCATTAAATTACACATTTAGAACACTTATGGAAAGGAAGACAGGAAAAGAAAAAATATATATAAACCTTCATGCATGTGGTTATTAACAGTTCTGAGGCGGCAGATTTTAAATCTTTCCTTTTTTATTTTTACACATCAGCCAAAGTTTGAATAAAAATAACAAAACAATAAACATATGTGTGCATGTGTGGTAGTTACCACTGAACACAAATAATCATATGACCAATACAACCAATACATTAAAAAAATTCCATTGAAAAACATCAGGAATAATATCATTGAGATTAGTAATAAAAGTATGATTTTATATCTATAAATAAAAGAAATGTTTAGATAATTAATAATAATAATAAATTGTAGACTTGCAGTTAAAAATACAAATAAGTGAAAACTACATAAACACAGCAACTTTCTTTTTAATGAGTGTGTGTGTGTGTGTGTGTGTGTGTGTGTGTGTGTGTGTGTGTGTGTGTGTGTGCCAGGATTGTGTGTGTCTTCCTGTCTGGATGTCCAGTCTGTGGACACTGAGCCTGCACTTGGTCAGGATCTGTCTCTGCTTCCTGTCTCCGACAGCAGAGACAGATTCTGCCAGTTCATCGTCTCTTCAGGTCCAGATAACTTTCTGATCTGCTTTGGCTTTTAGTTTCTTCTGTCCAGTGATCCAGATTCAGGTTTCTTTATGTCGTGTTGTAATTTGGTTTCCTCTGATTGGTGTTTGGAAAGCAGTGCTGCTGTGAGACTGGTCCGAGAGTCTGAGGGGGGGCAGTGAGTCTCAGCACCAGCTGACATAGGGGACTCTGTTCTGGGCTCAGCTCTTGGGTTTGGAGGGCTTCTGGATTTAAGGTGATTAAAACATGTGAACGCTCTCTGTTGAATGTTAATTATCAGCGGGTCATGCATCTGTTGGTGTTTTTCTGTGTGAAATGTATCTGCGGAGTTCTGCATGTAGAGACTCTGCTGGATGTTTGAGCATTTCTTTTGTTAATGCTGTCCGGACCACAAGCTTTCCCTAGCCGGAGAGACTTTGTCTGTGTGGTCAATTCTTCCCAAGTAATCGGGAAATCAAGGGGGTTTTGGTTGCCTTTAATTGTTTCTTCTAATGTTTGGAGTTTTTCTTTTATAATACATTGATCTGAATTAATTAGATTTATTGGTTTGTCTTTGTACAGATTTTCAAAATGTGCTCTCCAGATGTCACCATTTTGGATGGATAGTGCTTGTGGTTGCTTTGTGTTGAAGTTGTTCCACGTACCACAGAATTGATTTAGATTAATGGCATTGTCAGTATCTTCAAGTTTCATGTGGATATAATTTTTTGTTCCTAATTGTACGTTGTTTGAAATTGCATTGTATCTAGTGCGTTGTCACAGATATGCCAGGCTCCACTCTCACCCAGACACGACTCACGCCTTCACCTGAGTTCTATTTACACACCTGGTCTCAATCCCACACCTGAAACCTATCACCTCCCCAACAGTATAAAGACTCCCCACTCACCTCGGTCAGTGTCTGGTCTCGTTTATACATGGACTCAGTTTCCTGCCAAAACAAGACATCATTGGACTCCCGATTGTAACCATACTATCTTCGTCTCCTAGATCCGCGACGCCAGTACTCCAGTGTGAGATTCTCCAGCTCCTGAACTGTCTCATCAGCCCGTCAAGGACGGTATCCGCACTCCGGTGTGTCTCACCCATTAACCTACTGTTTGTCTCATTGCTGTGTCGTGAAATAAACCTCGCTTTCTCCACCTCGGTGCCTCCAGCCTGTCTGTGCGTAACATGCGTAAGGCTGGGTGGTTTGGTCGGCGATGTTTTCCATTTGCTATTTTTCTCATGTCATGGCATTTCTGATGGTCTTGCATTCTGGATCAATTTGTCGGCATTTTGCTTTTTAACAAGCTTCCATTTTTGTTTCATAAGCTTTAATAGCTGCCTTAAGAAATATCATTGATATCATCAATAGCCTTTTTTACACCATCTCTGGTAAGGACAAACTGATTTTGGTTATATACTGATGTGTCATTCATCAGATCAGGTGAATTCAAGGCCATGATGAATTTGTCTCCACTGTCTTGGGCCCATCTGTAAGTAGGATTTAATTTATACAGCTTCCTGGGTTCCCTGTTCGTGTCACTCATTTGACCTGAGAGTTTAAAGAACACATTTATTTGGTTGTGGTCTGAAAGGGGGGATTGCTGTGAAAGCACTGATAGTCGAGGAGTCCATGTCAATGTTTGCATAGTCTACTACACTCGACCCAGGAGCTGAGGAGTATCTGAATCTCCCTAAAGAGTCCCCTCTGAACCTACCGTTAACTATGTACAGGCCTAAGGCCCGACAGAGATGCACTACCTCCCTGCCACTTCAGTTTATTTCATAGTCAAGGTTGTTCCGAGCGGTGATGGTTGGTGTGGTGAACAGGGGAGACTGACCAAACACATGGTTGTTGCCCTGCGGGTCGATGACATCAGGTTCAATTCCTGGTCATCCGTTCAGATCTCCAGTCAGAAGCACATTTCCCTGGGCCTGGAAATGGGCGATTTCTGAGTGGAGAATGTCTTCTTCAAAATAAGGAGAATCTACTGTGTGTATGTAAATAGCACAGAGATATAGGTCTCTATCAGTTCTGCCCAGGCTTTGATCTAATATTAACCAAATGTGTGATTTACCCTGTTTAACTGGTGAGATCTGACGGCAAAGATCTCCTTTATACCACACCAAGATCCCCCCCCCAATGTTCTGCCATTGTGTATGTTTTTTAATTTTATAGAGCACACCATGACTTCATTATACCCTGGAGGACAGTGAGTGAGCAGATCATTTTGACACCATGTTTCTGTCAACACAATTACATCAATGTCTTTGACAGATTTCATGAATTCAGGGTTTCCACTCTTCAGCTCAAAGGTTGAGGAGTGGAGACCCTGAATATTCCAGCAGCTTATATGATATGAAAGCATTAAAACAATCAAAATGAACCTGTATAGTGAGACAAATATACATTACAATACTGAACAATAATTTTACATGGATTACATGGAGGCATGTTCTATTTTCACTAATATTACTATTGTACTGACTACTACTATTGCTATCGTTCGGTTTCTCAAGTGAGAAGGTGTTCTGAGTCTGTCTTAGCTGAACAGAAGCCGGGTGCACAGGGTGTGGGAGGTCCAGGTTGAACTGCTGTGTCTTCTCACAGCAGGGGGGATGATTCCTGGGGGGTGATGCAGAGGAGGAGGTCTGGGATGGTCTCTAAAGCTCCTAGTAGGGGGAGGCATTGTGTCCCAGGGCTGTGTCTTTGAGGGTCTTTGCAAATATCTTCACCCTCTCTCTATGTAGATGGAGTCCGTCATAGAGGTCTTAGGTGCCAATAGCTGGGTGAAGGGCCAGGTGGATGTTGGGTAAGGTGGGACATCCTCTTCTGATGTCCATATTAATGTCATGGATGACATGAGGAGGGGTGTCTGTCCTAGGCAGTAGGGTGAAGACCACAATGCAGGTGACAGGGAACTCCCTGCTGGCCTGCTGCGCTTCCTTAATGCCTCAGCAGTGTCTTTACGGAGGCTGTGTAAGTCATTTGTTCCTGTGTGGATCACCAGCCACTGAGGGCTCTTGAGGATCTCCTTTTACAAAAGCTTCATTGCCTGACCTGTGGTGCTGCAGCTTTTAGATAGCACTTTCTTACCAGGAAAAAGCTTGTTTGTGTCAAGGAATTTCCCATTAGTCAGCCAGCAGGACCACTTGTGGGGCTTCCTCTTCAGGCTGAGTGGAGGGAAGCTGGGATGGGCAGAGCTGGCTGCTGGCAGCTGGCTGTGGGGATATATCAGGAGGTGCCAGGGTGTTGTTGGGCTGAGTGCAGAGCAAAAGGGGTTTGGGACACTGGCAGGGAGAGTCTTTGTCTCTGTACTTGTCATTGTGGGCACTGATGAGAGTTGGTCTGTCAGGTGTTGGACTTGCCTGGTGAAGCTCTTTTCTCTATTCTCAGCATCCTCCTTCACTTTGGCTGACTGAGCACACTGTTCTCCTGTTTGAGCGCCTCTAGACTTCCTCTGAGGGCAGATGTCAAGTCCTGGTTGTCTCTCTTCAGCTGCTGGAGCTCCTCTTTAAGCTGCTGCAGAGTGTTGTCTGGGTGGTCAGACAGCCTGGCCTGGGTCAGCTCTTTGAATTCAGCAAAGTCCAGCTGAGCCATACTCTCCTTCAGCTGGTTGGTGGCGCTGGCAGGTGTGGGAGGAGCAGAGATGGACAAGGTGGTGGGGTTTCCTAATGGGCTCTCATCATCTTCACTGTCAGAGGGGACACTGATCCTCTTGGTGTCCACCTCAGCTTTCAACAGGGGAAAGGCCTCTTCAGAGGACTCCAGGCTGGCTTCATTCCCTTGGACCATGACCTTTCCTTGGGTGTAGGATGTGATGGTAAGCAGAGGGTCATCCTTGTCAAGGTGTTCATCTTCACAGATCTTTAATCTGCCTCCTGAGCCGATGCCCTCACTGGATACATATGCATAACTGCTGCACAGAGTATCTTTCCAGATGTAGATGGAATCAGTGAAGAATATGAGGTTGTTCTTCGTCCTTCCTTCTTTTTGTTGGGCGTAGTCAGTGAAGAGGACCTCTGGGTTTTCACGGAGTGTCTTCTCGTGTTTCTCCCTAGCTGTTGCACTTTTACATTTAGCAGGATACTGAGTCTCCTCGCTCGCTGCTCTGAGAGCTGTGCTGCCGGCTGATCGGTTTCCATGGCAGCAACCTGTTTACTCCAAGAGGAGCTAGGCTAACAATTTACTTTGGTAGCTTTTCTAGCTTCCAAACAGGCAAAAAACTGAACTATGCAGAGTTTACCAGATATATTTATGTTACCAAGAAGGATGCTTTAATTTTTCTTCTTGTCTTTATAAGGTACCTCTTCTGTTAGCTTCAGTGCAGTTCCTCCTTTGGAAAGTTGGTAACAGTTGCTAGCTAGCTTGACTGTTAGCCAGTTGTTTTGATTTACAAAATATATCCAAAGATGATATTTCCTCTTCTGTTCTTGCTGATTAATGTGGTTAGCTCTTCTTTAGAGTCCTTTCTGGAGATTATTTTACGGTTATTTTGCAAAATGTCCCACTTTTTAGGTCCAAGTTTGAGCTGTTCTCAGGGGAGCTCATCTTTTGGTGCAGCTAGACATCCCTGTGTCTCTTCCTGCTAATGTCCTGTCATGTTTGAATAAAGCTGTGAGGAACATTGAAGTAAAAGTCTCCTCTGTCCGAATGACAGAAAGCATCACTTTAACAGACAGTAATCAGGAATGAGACAGGAAGTGACTGAGGTTCAGTGCTGATGATGTGTTAAATCTTCAGATGTAATCTAACGAGGGCAAAATGTAGTCAGCAGTAACTGAAGATGAAACACAAACATATAGAGACTTTTATAGTTCTGTTCCAGCAGTGAGACAACCTCATTTAAAATGCCATTGACATTTGTAACAACGCTAAGTAAACAAGTAAACTTGTAGTTATTTCATAGGAGCTGCAGTTTTTCTGTGCTCACAAAATAATCGTTGTTTAACTTTGTTAAAATCAGCTGCTGTAGTGGAGCTGATTTGTCTCAGAATATGAAAAGTAAAGTCCAGGAACACACTTAATGTTTTCACAAAGACAGATGAAAGCAATGCTGAATAAGAGTGAGTTACAGAAGCTAGTGGAAGAGGCTAAACAGGAAGTGACTGTAACATGATAGTCCAACCAGTTACAACGATTCTGGTGATTTGCAGTTGAAAAGGCGTCGAGGTTAAAACTGAGTAAAAGTTTTTGTCTGAGCTCAACAGCATTCAATGACTCTAATTACACAGTAAAATGTAATAGAATAACTGAAATGTTGAAACATGTTCAGACTTTGTGCATCATATATTCAAAAAACTCGTTTCAACTTTTTATTATTTTATCATTAATTTGTAATAACTAAAAACATTACAAATTAAAATCATTATTAGTTTCAGTGTGTGTATTTGTGGGCTTGTATTGCTTTGTGTGGACCAATTTAAGTTTTAAACCATTGTAGTGAGGACATTTTGGCAGATCCTCACTACTACAGGACAGTTTGAAGGTTCGGACTTGGTTTTAAGGTTCAGGTCAGAATCAGGTTTAGGTCAGGGTTAGGGGTTAAGGAATGCATTACGTCAATACGGGTCCTCACAAGTATAGAAAGACAAAAGTGTGTGTGTACCTTCCATGGCAGTGTATGTTTGCTTGTGGCTCTTCCTGTTTTCACCATCTTGTTTCTCTGAGAGCTCCTCCCTACAGGCTGCTTGCTGTAATAACAACACATACATTTTCAAAGCTTCATTTGAATCCAGTTACATGAACAAAGTCTACAGGACTCAAACATTTACAGAGGACTTCTACAGTCCTGTTACACATGAGATGGAGCAACATTTCACCTGCTGTCTCCTCTTAAACCTGCCAATCATAACGCTAACGGTCAGTTTGTGTCCAAGGCTGCCAAATATCAGAATCACACACAACTACAGTCATATCCTGCTATTTATAATGTGTGATATTTGTAACCAGGGACTGATACTTATTAGTTTATCAGAAAAAGTTTCGTCATCACCAGCTATGATTATTTAGCTTGGTGGGGAAAAAAATACAAACTAGAATCAGTTATGCAGTTATTTTCATGCTGTTTAACTTCATCTGAAGCAATATTAAATAAATATTAAAAGTAATATTAAAATGCTGCTGATGAATGTTTATTCAAAGAGAAACTCCAGCCTGTTTATCAGAACAAACATCAGAGTTACAGTCATGAAGATGAAGAAATTATCTCACCTCCTCTTCCTCTCCCTTCTTCAGTGCCTTCAGGATCTGACTGAACTCTTCTTCCTTCTGTTTGGCCTCGGCGACGCCGTCCTCCTCCTGCTTGCCGGACGCCACGGCAACCACAGCTAGAACGAGGCTGAGGAGGCAGAAACAGCTGGGGAAGATGACGACCATGAAGATCAGGTGGGTTTTACCTGCTGCTCGTAACGTCTGCAGACAGACAGACAGGTGAGAGAGAGACAGATGGAGAGACACAGGTAGAGACAGACACTGCTGAATTATCAGACTGTTATTTAAAGTGATTCCAGGTGGAATTAGTGAACCCAGTTAAACCAGTCCGTGTACTGGGACCAGTCAGTTACTGACCATCTGCACCAGGTTTTCCGAGAAGTCCTGGGTCATCAGTCTGAACATGGACAGCAGAGACCAACCAAATGTGTCATAGCTGGTGTAGCCGTAGTTTGGGTTTCTCCCTGTCTTCAGACAGACGTAACCCTCCGGGCAGACCCTGAGCACATTATCATCGTCATCATCATCTTCATCATTATCATCATTGCCTTCATCATCAATATCAGTTTTTATTATTATTACAGTGTCTGTATTAGTTGCAGTCATGTAAACGTACCCGGCGTCAGATCTGTTTCCACACAGCAGAGCATCAAAGTGATCAGGCAGGAAGTAGGCGTTCTCTATCAGAGACAGACAGATGTTAGAGCTGAATGAAGTCTGTGTTGAAGGATCTGATCAGTTCAAATGTAAAATGAACACTTGCTGTATGTTGGCGCGTACTATAATCTTGGTACCAAGAGTGTCAGGTTGACGCCTCAGCTCACCCGTGTTCTGTAATATTTCTGTCACTTTATTTGGTGAAAACACGCCCATATAAACTTTTCTGAACTCACACAAACCTCTTTATTTACGATTTGTTTGTCTTTCCACTTTTATTAGACGTTTTTCAACCAGCTGACACGTGATCACACAGAAAAATGCTTCTCTGCGCTTCCATTAGAGCAGTTTCCCACCCAAAACTCCTCAGTGACGGTGTCTACCCCCCGACCACTTAAATTAATGAAATCTAAAGTTAACAGAAGAGGAGTTATACATAAAAACCTAAACAAAATTACCACTGCTGAAATAGCACAACAAAATAAGAGAATTAAATGTGGACTCTTAAACATCTTATTGACTTATTCTGTCTCACTGAAACCTGGCTGGGTCATGAAGAATATGTTGAATGAATCCAGTCCGCCCAGTCATATTAATACTCACGTTCCTCGAGGCACCGGCCGAGGAGGTGGAGCTGCAGCATCTTCGACTCAAGCCTATTAATCAGCCCTAAACCTAAACTAAACTATAACTCATTCGAAAGCCTTGTTCTTAGTCTTTCACACCCGACCTGGAAAACACGACAGCAGATTCTGTTTGTTATAGTGTACCGCGCTCCTGGTCCTTATTCTGAGTTTTTATCTGAATTCTCAGAGATTTTAGTTTAGTGATTAAAACAGAAAGTAATTATTGTAGGTGATTTTAATATTCATGTGGTCAATCATGATACCCAATTATATCTATCGATCAAGCCAGATGAAACCAATCAGTTAGCTAAACTTCAGGCATGCCTTAAGGACATAAAGACCTGGATGACCTGCAACTTTCTGATGTTGAACTCTGTAACTGAAGTTATTGTTCTTGGCCCCAAACACCTCAGAGACACATTATCTA
The DNA here is from genome assembly GCF_020085105.1 of Siniperca chuatsi. NCBI lineage: Eukaryota > Metazoa > Chordata > Actinopteri > Centrarchiformes > Sinipercidae > Siniperca > Siniperca chuatsi. Next base: position 33,332,905 of record NC_058045.1, on the reverse strand, counting down.
AAGATATAGTTGCTCTAGATGGCATTGTCCTGGCCTCCAGCAGCACCGTAAGGAACCTCAGAGTTATCTTTGATCAGGATTTATCCTTTAACTCCCACATGAAACAAACTTCAAGGATTGCCTTCTTTCACCTAAATCAGGCACATCCTGTCTCAAAATGATGCCGAAAAACTAGTCCATGCATTTGTTATTTCTAGGCTGGATTATTGCAATTCCTTATTATCAGGCTGCCCGAATAAGTCCCTTGAGACTCTCCAGTTGATCCAGAATGCTGTGACACGTGTACTGACAAGAACTAGGAAAAGACATCATATCTCTCCAATATTAGCTTCTCTGCACTGGCTCCCTGTAAAATCCAGAACAGAATTTAAAATCCTTCTCCTCACCTACAAAGCTCTTAATGGTCAGGCGCCATCGTATCTTAAAGATCTCATAATACCTTATTACCTGACTAGAACACTGCGCTCCCAGGATGCAGGGTTACTTGTGGTTCCTAGAGTCTCCAAAAGTAGACCGGGAGCCAGAGCCTTCAGGTATCAAGCTCCTCTCCTGTGGAACCAGGTCCCAGTTTGGGTTCGGGAGGCAGACACCATCTCCACATTTAAGAGTAGGCTTTCAGACTTTCCTCTGTGATAAAGGCGGTGTATCTCCTGGCTCCTTCTACTTTGTAAAGTACACTGTTACTGCAGATGATTATTGTATCATTATGATGCCAAATAAAAGCCCCTGTCTCTCCCGTGTGTTTCCCTGTGTTCCCCCCTCCTCCTGTGTCTTCCATGTCCCCGGTTTGCCTCTCTGTGTTCGTGTGTGTGTCATTCTTGCATTGTCACTCACCTGGATCTTGCCTACCCGCACACCTGTCTACAATCAGCTCTTCAGCTTTCCTCCCACGCATCGCCAGATCATTGTTTCAGCCATGGTGGTAGCTACGCTCAGGTCTCTAGCTCTAGATTCTTTGAATAGTTTTCCTCGTGTTCTTGTTACCTGAATTAATGCTTGTTTGTTTTGTGTCCCAGGATTCCTGTTTGCCGCCCCGACAGTCTCCATTCCCCCTCTTCCCTCTCAACACGTATTACGCACAGAGAACATGATGGCTGTCAGATCTTCAACATGTCCAGAAGAGTGAATACAACTTAAAGACTCATCATGTGATGATGTCAGTATATCTGAGCTGCTGTGTTCACATGTGAAACTCTGTTTCCTCTGATGAAAACTCTCCACAGGATTCAAACTGTCATAAAGGGGAGCGCTCTGTGATTAAAGGGGGTGAGAGAAGTGATGTGATTGGCTATGACTGTCACAGCCTCTAACACGCCCACCTGTAATATATGATTACAGGTGGGCGTACCACCTGAATCACACCTGAACCCGAGAGCTCTACAGGTGTGCCAGCTGAGCCTGGTCACAAAAACACCAAAAGTGTTTGTCACCCCCAACACACTGGGCAGGACGCACTGGACTGCATTAAAATAGGGCCCATCAGGTTTTTCTTTCACTCAGCTACAGAAGTTTGTCAGTTACGATCAGTGTTGTTCTGTCACACCTGAGAAACACTTTAAATAACTTCTGACTGCACAGCGCAGATTAGTTCTTCATTGTTCCTCCATGTGTGAGATACGTCTCCAATTCAGTTGCTTTCTGTTTGTTTTATGGTTATTTATAATTTAACATCTGGCATATTTACAGCAATGTTGATGTAAAATACAAATCTGTCAAACACTAAATATCATCATCATCATCATCATCATCATCATCATCATACCAGGTTCGCTGATGTACTCGTTGAAATCGAAATCACTGCTTCCTGTTTCGGACAGGTTGCTAGGCCACGGCAGCATGACACATTTGTGCTTCAGACTTCCCATGAAAAGCTGCATACCCAACAGAGCCAAGATGCTGAGGCCGAACACCGTCAGGACAGTGACACCAGCAAGCCTCTTCACTGATTGGACGAGAGCTCCAACAGTCTTCTTCAGACCTGTGAGAGAGGGGGCGGGGTTTAAAGACTGACTGGCCAACACATCAGAATTCAAATGGTCCAGACATAAAGACAGACTATCAGCTACATCATAACGCTTTAACATATTATATAATTATAAATCTACACACACACACACACACAGACCTGGGATGACTGTCATGATCTTCAGCACTCGAGGAACTGTCCTCAGCACAGAAACTTTCCCCAAATATACAAACTCTGTCAGATATCTGAAACACAGAAACACATCTTCTTCATCATCATCATCATCATCATCAGTTTGAAGTGACTTTTAACATTTCTTGTAGGAAAGTCCATCAAATGACCACAGATAAAACCCACCACAAAGAGACATTAAGGACTACATAGAGACTCAAAACCATCACAAACAGATGCAAAACCACCACAAAGAGACAAAAAAAGACCACAGAGACTCAAAACCACCAAAGAGACATGTAACCATCACAAAGAGACAAAAAGACCACAAAGACACGCAAAACAACCAAAAAGAGACTATTATTAAATGAAATTTGAGACCGATTGATATAATTATCTCATTATCTCGAGATTTACAAAACCATCAGTGTGATCTCATGATCTGATTATCTGCAGATGTTAACTGTGTATCGACCTCCTTCCTCCTCTGCTATGTTTGTTCTGTGTCTCTTTTGGCCTAAAATCCCTCTGAGCATGAAGTCTATGATGAATAAGTGTCAGTCAGATGTATTATTGATTATTACGCCGTGCTGATGACCATGACATCCAGCCAGTTCCAGGGGTCTCTGAGGAAGGTGAAGTTTCCGACACAGAAGCCTCTGGACACAACCTTTATGATGGTGTCAAACGTGTAGATGGCTGTGAACACGTATCTGTTTAAAGACAGAAAACACTGAAATATTTAACTACAACAATAAATATGAAAAAGAGTGACAGTTGTTTCAAATATAACACAGTTATAACAAAACTAACACTCCCAGTCTATAGAGTCACATAGCAGTTTGTTTTCTGCACTGATCTACTGATGACAAAAAACAACAATTTAGTCCTGGTAGCACCCCCTAGAGTTAGAGTTAGTTGGTTAGTTAGTTAAGCTAGTTAAGCTTTAGTTAATCATATATATATATATATATATATATATATATATATATACATATAAATCGAGAATGCAAATAGTTGTTAGTTGCAGCCCTACATCACACACACAAATTAAAACAGTTACAAATAATACTACAAATATAGAAGTAGAAGTTTAAAGTCTCTGAGAGGAATGAGTGTCACTTTGAACTCAACTAAAGATGTTAAATATAAGAGTTATTGAAATATAATAAATGAAACACAGGTATTTCAGTGATGACCTCATCTTTTCATATAACTCAGTGCTGAGTTCAGGTAATCATAAATATGATTTGTGTACAGAGTAAATATCAGGAGGCCTAATATTGATCCTTGACACCGTTATCAACTATCTGTGGACCTGATTTAAAACCACCAAAACCAGTATCAAAAGGATGCAGTGTTCAACAAACAAACCACATATGGACAGTTAAGCAATTCTTACAACCCAACCAATAGTGGAGCTAAAAATGTATAATAACAAATAAATTCATTTGTTTCTGAGGCGTTTGACCACATCTCTGATGGAGGCGCTCAGTATAAATATAAAGTTAGTGGTGAAACGTTCTGATCTGCTTCCTGCTCCTCAGAGGATCAACACTTTACATTTAAATGATGCCATGATCATCTAGCGCCACCCTCAGGACAAACTTTAGATGTTCAGCTCCACTGCTGGTCCGACACTAAGGCTGCGTTTCATTAGTAGCTCCACTTCCCTTCATTCACCTCCCCTCAGCCCTTGGTATCACGTGACAGCAGACGCCTCACGGAGGCCACTTGGAGAGCAGAGGGAGAGTGGGCTTGGGAGGAGCGGGGGATTTAAATGGGACGCACCTCCCTTGTACACTTTCAGCCCAAACTATTATGGATCGACCGCCAGTTGTAGGCTTAGAGCCATACTGCTTCTAAGAAATCATCAGAAACACCTGCAGACTCATTTCAATGAGGCGAAGGCACTTTGTAATTAGCTGCATCAGTTTCTGATTTAGACATTTCTGTTTGTGATGTGTATCGTGATTATCATAACTATTATTGCTGCAGGTTTATGATATCTTGTAAAACAGCAATTTTTCCATGCGTTTACAGATAATGTTGGAGATAAAGAAATCACACAAGCTGAACAACAATCCAAGTAAATATTAACTGCACTTTGTTATATGACATTTTTCAGAGAATAAAATATCAAGCTACCAATGATCTGCTAACTAGACAACGAGGTTTAAGTACATTACTGCCACCTGACCAGGGATGTATTTTCTTGCACCAAATGCATAACGGCAATGCATTGTGGGTGATAGACACCTCTGGAGTGACCGTCATTGTTGACTCGCTCCCTCAGCCAGTTCACTTCAGTTTTTCATACAAATGGTAACGACACTCATGATGGCGGTGGGGATTCCCCCGAGAGTGTGTGTGTGTGTGTGTGTGTGTGTTTTAACTGTGTGTGTGTGTGTGTTTTAACTGTGTGTGTGTGTGTGTGTTAACTGTGTGTGTGTGTGTGTGTGTGTTAACTGTGTGTGTGTGTGTGTGTTAACTCACTCCACAGTCTTGCTCCATGCTGGAAGATTGCTCATCGTCATGAAAACACAGTTGGTCAGAATCGTCACCATGATGAAGAAACTGAATAAAGTTTTCGTGTTAAGGAAAAACTCACTAACATGTCAAACAACCACTGTGTCCCAAAGTCCCAAGTTTATAGTCTGTTGTGTGTTCAAATTGCAAAAGTAATTAAATGCAGTATACTCAAACCAGACTACAAAACAAAACAAAATGACCACAAACAGACATTAAACTACTACAAAGACATGAAAAAGAACCACAAAAAGACGCAATAATATTATAATATGTGTCTTTTATAGTATAAAAGACACAAAATGACTATAAAAGACACAAAACCACCACAAAGAAATGCAAAACCACAACAAAGAGACTCAAAACCACCAGACACAAAACGACTACACACATTTCTGCCTTTTCATTGACCAATCTTTGCACTACCCTCATTTCCACTACTACCTAAAGTCTTTTTAAACTTGCATATTACACTAACATTGTACAGTGTACATATTTTTGTGTATATGTATATATATATATATTTATATATGTACATATATACACAATTGTATATCTTCCTTGTTAATATTATTTAGTTTTCCTTTTATATATTACTTTAATATACTTTATTCAATTTATTGTCTATTTTATTGTCCTATTCTATATATTATATATATATTTCATTGTGCAATCTTGTATCGTATAATGACAATAAAGCTCAACTTTGAACTTTGAACCTTGAACCCAATCATGGAGGGGTACAATGTGACATCAAAAAGGATATGAGTGAATGAGGATCTTGATGGCGACAGTCCTCAGTGGGCTGAACGGACTCAGCAGGTAACAGGCCGGCTCAGCATTAAACCTGTGGAGGATGTTTCCTTTACTGAGCACAATGAACGTCTACAGAGAGACAGACAGGTCGGAGGTCAGAGGTCAGATGTTTTACTGGCTGTAAACAAAACAACATGTGTCAGAGATGCAGCAGTACATTTCCTTTGTGGTCGTGGAGACCCTGGTCCCCTTCGACAACTCTAAAAAGATACTGAACACCTTTAACAGCTTTTCATAATTTGACAAGAATGTTTCAGAAGTCTGTTTTATTACAGAGAGAGAGACCTTCTGTGATTGGTAGTAGGGATCCAGCTCCTCCAATGGGGTGTTGAGAAGCTCAGGCGGCGGGTCCCCAAAGATGAATGGGAGGGGCTTCCCTGCCTCCAGGTCACTGGCTGGTTCAGACAGGTCATTATCCACTACCTGTCAACCAGAAAGCCAGCCATTTAGAGAGTAGAATTTGGTTTTACACGTTACTGTTGCTGAATTCTCAGAAATTAAAAATCTTGAATTCTTCTGCGGACAAAGATATTTTGCCAAGGTTTCTTCTTCAGGTACTGAAACGTTGAAAGGTTAAACACGACAAACAAGAACAGAAATTTAGTTCATTGTCACAAGGTTTCATGATTTCTGAGGTTGCGGTAATGCAGCACGAGTTGCCATCATTCTCCTCAGTGTACTGATTACTTCTTCTGTCAGTGTATTGATTCCTTGTTATTGACAGTTGAAAGGTGATTACTCTGTTTTGTACCTCTTTGTTCTTCTTCCTCTTCTGTCGCTCCTTCTCCTCGGCTTCATGTCGTCGTTGGATCTCCCCCAGTGAGGCCAGTGTGAAGCATCTGAAGACCTCCGTACCAACAGGGGGCAGCAGAGACGCCATCTTGCCATTCTGCAGTGCCGCCCGAACTCCACTGTCACCTAGCAACCGCCTCCTGTGGAGAGAGCGGGAGCAATACACTGACTAATGGGAATTATGACATCTGCCCTCAGATACACTCCTAAACTTGTTTTATAAATCAGTTTTATTCTTAAATGGATTAAAAGAAACGAAACATACTGAAAACATACAGGCCTGCGTTTTCACCTCACCTGTGCCAAAGTTTCCTCCCTTCATCTCTAACAGACTGAAAGTCTATCGTAGAAAAGGTTTCAGTCGTAGTCATCCGGACACTGTTTTCAAAATCAAGACGTTTCGGCTCCCATCCGGAAGTCATTCTCAATTGTGAAAAAATTGGACGGGAACTGGAAATTTAAGCTACTCTGAATTACATAAGCCCCGCCCTCAGGAGGGAGTCTACCTGAGTATCTGTTGATTAGCTAGTTTCACCTGAAACTGACCTAATAGTTTCAAGATGGCCCAGTAATCAGTAATCCGGCCTATTGTTTTCTGGCTGCACCTCCCTCATCACTGTTAAGTGCCTGATTAGCATGTGATAGGCGTGACCAAGGTGATAATACACTCGATAAAGTCTTTTGTGAAGTGGCTATTTGGTCTACAAAGACTACAAAAAACTACAAAGGATCTTTAGACAGCACGATGTTCCTGTCTTCTTTAAACCAGGCAACCCTTTAAGACAGAAACTCGTTCACCCTAAGGACAAGTTACCCACACAGAAACAGAGCAATGTTGTCTACTCCATTCAGTGCAGTGAGGAAAACTGCAAAGAACGGTACATAGGCGAGACCAAACAGCCACTTCACAAAAGACTTTATCAGCACAGACGACACGCTAACTCAGGATTACAGAGCGCCGTGCGTTTGCATCTAAAAGCTAACAACCGCACATTTGAAGACAGCGAGGTGAAGATTCTTAGTAGAGAGAAGAGTTGGTTTGAACGGGGCGTCAAGGAAGCCATTTTTGTGAAAAAAGAGAACCCCTCTTTGAACAGAAATGATTTAATCTGCCCAAAGTCTATCAGAGTGAAAACAGTGTCCAGATGACTACGACGGAAACCTTATCTACGATAGAACACTCCTGGACGAATGAGGGACGACACCGTCTCAGTCTGAAAGTCTCTTTAGTTCATCTTCTAACAGTCTGAAAGTCTCCTCAATTTATCTCTAACAGTCTGAAAGTCTCCTCACTTCATCTCTAACAGACTGAAAGTCTCCTCACTTCATCTCTAACAGACTGAAAGTCTCTTTAATTCATCTTCTAACAGTCTGAAAATCTCCTCACTTCATCTCTAACAGACTGAAAGTCTCCTCACTTCATCTCTAACAGACTGAAAGTCTCCTCACTTCATCTCTAACAGACTGAAAGTCTCCTCACTTATCTCTAACAGTCTGAAAGTCTCCTCACTTCATATCTAACAGACTGAAAGTCTCCTCACTTCATCTCTAACAGTCTGAAAGTCTCCTCACTTCATCTTCTAACAGTCTGAAAGTCTCCTCACTTCATCTCTAACAGACTGAAAGTCTCCTCACTACATCTCTAACAGTCTGAAAGTCTCCTCACTTCATCTTTTAACAGTCTGAAAGTCTCCTCCCTTCATCTCTAACAGTCTGAAAGTCTCCTCACTTCATCTTCTAACAGTCTGAAAGTCTCTTTAATTCATCTTCTAACAGTCTGAAAGTCTCCTCACTTATCTCTAACAGTCTGAAAGTCTCCTCACTTCATCTCTAACAGACTGAAAGTCTCCTCACTTCATCTTCTAACAGTCTGAAAGTCTCCTCAATTTATCTCTAACAGTCTGAAAGTCTCCTCACTTCATTTCTAACAGACTGAAAGTCTCTTTAATTCATCTTCTAACAGTCTGAAAGTCTCCTCACTTCATCTTTTAACAGTCTGAAAGGCTCCTCCCTTCATCTCTAACAGTCTGAAAGTCTCCTCACTTCATCTTCTAACAGTCTGAAAGTCTCTTTAATTCATCTTCTAACAGTCTGAAAGTCTCTCACTTATCTCTAACAGTCTGAAAGTCTCTTCACTTCATCCCAACAGAATGAAAGTCTCCTCACTTCATCTTCTAACAGACTGAAAGTCTCCTCACTTCATCTCTAACAGACTGAAAGTCTCCTCACTTCATCTTCTAACAGTCTGAAAGTCTCTTTAATTCATCTTCTAACAGTCTGAAAGTCTCCTCACTTATCTCTAACAGTCTGAAAGTCTCCTCACTTCATCTCTAACAGACTGAAAGTCTCCTCACTTCATCTTCTAACAGACTGAAAGTCTCCTCACTTCATCTCTAACAGACTGAAAGTCTCCTCACTTCATCTCTAACAGACTGAAAGTCTCTCTCACTTCATCTCTAACAGACTGAAAGTCTCTTTAATTCATCTTCTAACAGTCTGAAAGTCTCCTCACTTCATCTCTAACAGACTGAAAGTCTCTCACTTCATCTCTAACAGTCTGAAAGTCTCTTTAATTCATCTCTAACAGTCTGAAAGTCTCTCACTTCATCTCTAACAGACTGAAAGTCTCCTCACTTCATCTTCTAACAGACTGAAAGTCTCCTCACTTCATCTCTAACAGAGTGAAAGTCTCCTCACTTCATCTCTAACAGTCTGAAAGTCTCCTCACTTCATCTTCTAACAGACTGAAAGTCTCTTTAATTCATCTTCTAACAGTCTGAAAGTCTCCTCACTTCATCTCTAACAGACTGAAAGTCTCCTCACTTCATCTCTAACAGTCTGAAAGTCTCTTTAATTCATCTTCTAACAGTCTGAAAGTCTCCTCACTTCATCTTCTAACAGACTGAAAGTCTCCTCACTTCATCTCTAACAGACTGAAAGTCTCCTCACTTCATCTCTAACAGACTGAAAGTCTCCTCACTTCATCTCTAACAGACTGAAAGTCTCCTCACTTCATCTTCTAACAGTCTGAAAGTCTCCTCACTTCATCTCTAACAGACTGAAAGTCTCTTTAATTCATCTTCTAACAGTCTGAAAGTCTCCTCACTTCATCTCTAACAGACTGAAAGTCTCCTCACTTCATCTTCTAACAGACTGAAAGTCTCCTCACTTCATCTTCTAACAGTCTGAAAGTCTCTTTAATTCATCTTCTAACAGTCTGAAAGTCTCTCACTTATCTCTAACAGTCTGAAAGTCTCCTCACTTCATCTCTAACAGACTGAAAGTCTCCTCACTTCATCTTCTAACAGACTGAAAGTCTCCTCACTTCATCTCTAACAGACTGAAAGTCTCCTCACTTCATCTCTAACAGAGTGAAAGTCTCTTTAATTCATCTTCTAACAGTCTGAAAGTCTCCTCACTTCATCTCTAACAGACTGAAAGTCTCCTCACTTCATCTCTAACAGTCTGAAAGTCTCTTTAATTCATCTTCTAACAGTCTGAAAGTCTCCTCACTTCATCTCTAACAGACTGAAAGTCTCCTCACTTCATCTTCTAACAGACTGAAAGTCTCCTCACTTCATCTCTTACAGAGTGAAAGTCTCCTCACTTCATCTCTAACAGACTGAAAGTCTCCTCACTTCATCTCTAACAGTCTGAAAGTCTCCTCCCTTCATCTCTAACAGTCTGAAAGTCTCCTCACTTCATCTTCTAACAGTCTGAAAGTCTCTTTAATTCATCTTCTAACAGTCTGAAAGTCTCCTCACTTATCTCTAACAGTCTGAAAGTCTCCTCACTTCATCTCTAACAGACTGAAAGTCTCCTCACTTCATCTTCTAACAGACTGAAAGTCTCCTCACTTCATCTCTAACAGACTGAAGTCTCTCTCACTTCATCTCTAACAGACTGAAAGTCTCCTCACTTCATCTCTAACAGACTGAAAGTCTCTTTAATTCATCTTCTAACAGTCTGAAAGTCTCCTCACTTCATCTCTAACAGACTGAAAGTCTCCTCACTTCATCTCTAACAGTCTGAAAGTCTCTTTAATTCATCTTCTAACAGTCTGAAAGTCTCCTCACTTCATCTCTAACAGACTGAAAGTCTCCTCACTTCATCTTCTAACAGACTGAAAGTCTCCTCACTTCATCTCTAACAGACTGAAAGTCTCCTCACTTCATCTCTAACAGACTGAAAGTCTCCTCACTTCATCTTCTAACAGTCTGAAAGTCTCCTCACTTCATCTCTAACAGACTGAAAGTCTCTTTAATTCATCTTCTAACAGTCTGAAAGTCTCCTCACTTCATCTCTAACAGTCTGAAAGTCTCCTCACTTCATCTCTAACAGTCTGAAAGTCTCCTCACTTCATCTTCTAACAGTCTGAAAGTCTCTTTAATTAATCTTCTAACAGTCTGAAAGTCTCTCACTTCATCTCTAACAGTCTGAAAGTCTACTCACTTCATCTCAAACAGACTGAAAGTCTGCTCACTTCATCTCTAACAGTCTGAAAGTCTCCTCACTTCATCTCTAACAGTCTGAAAGTCTCCTCACTTCATCTCTAACAGTCTGAAAGTCTCCTTCCTTCATCTCTAACAGTCTGAAAGTCTCCTTAATTTATCTCTAACAGTCTGAAAGTCTCCTCACTTCATCTTCTAACAGTCTGAAAGTCTCCTCACTTCATCTCTAACAGTCTGAAAGTCTCCTCACTTCATCTTCTAACAGTCTGAAAGTCTCTTTAATTTATCTCTAACAGTCTGAAAGTCTCCTCACTTCATCTTCTAACAGTCTGAAAGTCTCCTCACTTCATCTTCTAACAGTCTGAAAGTCTCCTCACTTCATCTCTAACAGTCTGAAAGTCTCCTCCCTTCATCTTCTAACAGTCTGAAAGTCTCCTCACTTCATCTTCTAACAGTCTGAAAGTCTCCTCACTTCATCTCTAACAGTCTGAAAGTCTCCTCCCTTCATCTTCTAACAGTCTGAAAGTCTCTTTAATTCATCTTCTAACAGTCTGAAAGTCTCTTTAATTAATCTTCTAACAGTCTGAAAGTCTCCTCACTTCATCTCTAACAGTCTGAAAGTCTACTCACTTCATCTCAAACAGACTGAAAGTCTGCTCACTTCATCTCTAACAGTCTGAAAGTCTCCTCACTTCATCTCTAACAGTCTGAAAGTCTCCTACCTTCATCTCTAACAGTCTGAAAGTCTCCTTAATTTATCTCTAAGAGTCTGAAAGTCTCTCACTTCATCTTCTAACAGTCTGAAAGTCTCTTTAATTTATCTCTAACAGTCTGAAAGTCTCTCTCACTTCATCTTCTAACAGTCTGAAAGTCTCCTCACTTCATCTCTAACAGTCTGAAAGTCTCCTCCCTTCATCTTCTAACAGTCTGAAAGTCTCCTCCTTCATCTTCTAACAGTCTGAAAGTCTCCTCACTTCATCTTCTAACAGTCTGAAAGTCTCCTCACTTCATCTCTAACAGTCTGAAAGTCTCCTCACTTCATCTTCTAACAGTCTGAAAGTCTCTCACTTCATCTTCTAACAGTCTGAAAGTCTCTTTAATTCATCTTCTAACAGACTGAAAGTCTCTCACTTCATCTTCTAACAGACTGAAAGTCTCTCACTTCATCTCTAACAGACTGAAAGTCTCTCACTTCATCTCTAACAGACTGAAAGTCTCTCACTTCATCTCTAACAGACTGAAAGTCTCTTTAATTCATCTTCTAACAGTCTGAAAGTCTCTCACTTCATCTCTAACAGACTGAAAGTCTCTCACTTCATCTCTAACAGTCTGAAAGTCTCTTTAATTCATCTTCTAACAGTCTGAAAGTCTCCTCACTTCATCTCTAACAGACTGAAAGTCTCTCACTTCATCTTCTAACAGACTGAAAGTCTCCTCACTTCATCTCTAACAGAGTGAAAGTCTCCTCACTTCATCTCTAACAGACTGAAAGTCTCCTCACTTCATCTCTAACAGTCTGAAAGTCTCCTCCCTTCATCTCTAACAGTCTGAAAGTCTCCTCACTTCATCTTCTAACAGTCTGAAAGTCTCTTTAATTCATCTTCTAACAGTCTGAAAGTCTCTCACTTATCTCTAACAGTCTGAAAGTCTCCTCACTTCATCTCTAACAGACTGAAAGTCTCCTCACTTCATCTTCTAACAGACTGAAAGTCTCTCACTTCATCTCTAACAGACTGAAAGTCTCTCACTTCATCTCTAACAGACTGAAAGTCTCTCACTTCATCTCTAACAGACTGAAAGTCTCTTTAATTCATCTTCTAACAGTCTGAAAGTCTCCTCACTTCATCTCTAACAGACTGAAAGTCTCCTCACTTCATCTCTAACAGTCTGAAAGTCTCTTTAATTCATCTTCTAACAGTCTGAAAGTCTCCTCACTTCATCTCTAACAGACTGAAAGTCTCCTCACTTCATCTTCTAACAGACTGAAAGTCTCCTCACTTCATCTCTAACAGAGTGAAAGTCTCCTCACTTCATCTCTAACAGTCTGAAAGTCTCCTCACTTCATCTTCTAACAGACTGAAAGTCTCTTTAATTCATCTTCTAACAGTCTGAAAGTCTCCTCACTTCATCTCTAACAGACTGAAAGTCTCCTCACTTCATCTCTAACAGTCTGAAAGTCTCTTTAATTCATCTTCTAACAGTCTGAAAGTCTCCTCACTTCATCTTCTAACAGACTGAAAGTCTCCTCACTTCATCTCTAACAGACTGAAAAAGTCTCTCACTTCATCTCTAACAGACTGAAAGTCTCCTCACTTCATCTCTAACAGACTGAAAGTCTCCTCACTTCATCTTCTAACAGTCTGAAAGTCTCCTCACTTCATCTCTAACAGACTGAAAGTCTCTTTAATTCATCTTCTAACAGTCTGAAAGTCTCCTCACTTCATCTCTAACAGACTGAAAGTCTCCTCACTTCATCTTCTAACAGACTGAAAGTCTCCTCACTTCATCTTCTAACAGACTGAAAGTCTCCTCACTTCATCTTCTAACAGTCTGAAAGTCTCTTTAATTCATCTTCTAACAGTCTGAAAGTCTCCTCACTTATCTCTAACAGTCTGAAAGTCTCCTCACTTCATCTCTAACAGACTGAAAGTCTCTCACTTCATCTTCTAACAGACTGAAAGTCTCTCACTTCATCTCTAACAGACTGAAAGTCTCTCACTTCATCTCTAACAGACTGAAAGTCTCTTTAATTCATCTTCTAACAGTCTGAAAGTCTCTCACTTCATCTCTAACAGACTGAAAGTCTCCTCACTTCATCTCTAACAGTCTGAAAGTCTCTTTAATTCATCTTCTAACAGTCTGAAAGTCTCTCACTTCATCTCTAACAGACTGAAAGTCTCTCACTTCATCTTCTAACAGACTGAAAGTCTCCTCACTTCATCTCTTACAGAGTGAAAGTCTCCTCACTTCATCTCTAACAGACTGAAAGTCTCCTCACTTCATCTCTAACAGTCTGAAAGTCTCCTCCCTTCATCTCTAACAGTCTGAAAGTCTCCTCACTTCATCTTCTAACAGTCTGAAAGTCTCTTTAATTCATCTTCTAACAGTCTGAAAGTCTCCTCACTTATCTCTAACAGTCTGAAAGTCTCCTCACTTCATCTCTAACAGACTGAAAGTCTCCTCACTTCATCTTCTAACAGACTGAAAGTCTCCTCACTTCATCTCTAACAGACTGAAAGTCTCCTCACTTCATCTCTAACAGACTGAAAGTCTCCTCACTTCATCTCTAACAGACTGAAAGTCTCTTTAATTCATCTTCTAACAGTCTGAAAGTCTCCTCACTTCATCTCTAACAGACTGAAAGTCTCCTCACTTCATCTCTAACAGTCTGAAAGTCTCTTTAATTCATCTTCTAACAGTCTGAAAGTCTCCTCACTTCATCTCTAACAGACTGAAAGTCTCTCACTTTCATCTTCTAACAGACTGAAAGTCTCCTCACTTCATCTCTAACAGACTGAAAGTCTCCTCACTTCATCTCTAACAGACTGAAAGTCTCCTCACTTCATCTTCTAACAGTCTGAAAGTCTCCTCACTTCATCTCTAACAGACTGAAAGTCTCTTTAATTCATCTTCTAACAGTCTGAAAGTCTCCTCACTTCATCTCTAACAGTCTGAAAGTCTCCTCACTTCATCTCTAACAGTCTGAAAGTCTCCTCACTTCATCTTCTAACAGTCTGAAAGTCTCTTTAATTAATCTTCTAACAGTCTGAAAGTCTCCTCACTTCATCTCTAACAGTCTGAAAGTCTACTCACTTCATCTCAAACAGACTGAAAGTCTGCTCACTTCATCTCTAACAGTCTGAAAGTCTCCTCACTTCATCTCTAACAGTCTGAAAGTCTCTCACTTCATCTCTAACAGTCTGAAAGTCTCCTTCCTTCATCTCTAACAGTCTGAAAGTCTCCTTAATTTATCTCTAACAGTCTGAAAGTCTCCTCACTTCATCTTCTAACAGTCTGAAAGTCTCCTCACTTCATCTCTAACAGTCTGAAAGTCTCCTCACTTCATCTTCTAACAGTCTGAAAGTCTCTTTAATTTATCTCTAACAGTCTGAAAGTCTCCTCACTTCATCTTCTAACAGTCTGAAAGTCTCCTCACTTCATCTTCTAACAGTCTGAAAGTCTCCTCACTTCATCTCTAACAGTCTGAAAGTCTCCTCCTTCATCTTCTAACAGTCTGAAAGTCTCTCACTTCATCTTCTAACAGTCTGAAAGTCTCCTCACTTCATCTCTAACAGTCTGAAAGTCTCCTCCCTTCATCTTCTAACAGTCTGAAAGTCTCTTTAATTCATCTTCTAACAGTCTGAAAGTCTCTTTAATTAATCTTCTAACAGTCTGAAAGTCTCCTCACTTCATCTCTAACAGTCTGAAAGTCTACTCACTTCATCTCAAACAGACTGAAAGTCTGCTCACTTCATCTCTAACAGTCTGAAAGTCTCCTCACTTCATCTCTAACAGTCTGAAAGTCTCCTTCCTTCATCTCTAACAGTCTGAAAGTCTCCTTAATTTATCTCTAAGAGTCTGAAAGTCTCCTCACTTCATCTTCTAACAGTCTGAAAGTCTCTTTAATTTATCTCTAACAGTCTGAAAGTCTCCTCACTTCATCTTCTAACAGTCTGAAAGTCTCTCACTTCATCTTCTAACAGTCTGAAAGTCTCTCACTTCATCTCTAACAGTCTGAAAGTCTCCTCCTTCATCTTCTAACAGTCTGAAAGTCTCTCACTTCATCTTCTAACAGTCTGAAAGTCTCCTCACTTCATCTTCTAACAGTCTGAAAGTCTCCTCACTTCATCTCTAACAGTCTGAAAGTCTCCTCACTTCATCTTCTAACAGTCTGAAAGTCTCCTCACTTCATCTTCTAACAGTCTGAAAGTCTCTTTAATTCATCTTCTAACAGACTGAAAGTCTCCTCACTTCATCTTCTAACAGACTGAAAGTCTCCTCACTTCATCTCTAACAGACTGAAAGTCTCCTCACTTCATCTCTAACAGACTGAAAGTCTCCTCACTTCATCTCTAACAGACTGAAAGTCTCTTTAATTCATCTTCTAACAGTCTGAAAGTCTCCTCACTTCATCTCTAACAGACTGAAAGTCTCCTCACTTCATCTCTAACAGTCTGAAAGTCTCTTTAATTCATCTTCTAACAGTCTGAAAGTCTCCTCACTTCATCTCTAACAGACTGAAAGTCTCCTCACTTCATCTTCTAACAGACTGAAAGTCTCCTCACTTCATCTCTAACAGAGTGAAAGTCTCCTCACTTCATCTCTAACAGACTGAAAGTCTCCTCACTTCATCTCTAACAGTCTGAAAGTCTCCTCCCTTCATCTCTAACAGTCTGAAAGTCTCCTCACTTCATCTTCTAACAGTCTGAAAGTCTCTTTAATTCATCTTCTAACAGTCTGAAAGTCTCCTCACTTATCTCTAACAGTCTGAAAGTCTCCTCACTTCATCTCTAACAGACTGAAAGTCTCCTCACTTCATCTTCTAACAGACTGAAAGTCTCCTCACTTCATCTCTAACAGACTGAAAGTCTCTCACTTCATCTCTAACAGACTGAAAGTCTCTCACTTCATCTCTAACAGACTGAAAGTCTCTTTAATTCATCTTCTAACAGTCTGAAAGTCTCTCACTTCATCTCTAACAGACTGAAAGTCTCTCACTTCATCTCTAACAGTCTGAAAGTCTCTTTAATTCATCTTCTAACAGTCTGAAAGTCTCCTCACTTCATCTCTAACAGACTGAAAGTCTCCTCACTTCATCTTCTAACAGACTGAAAGTCTCCTCACTTCATCTCTAACAGACTGAAAGTCTCCTCACTTCATCTCTAACAGACTGAAAGTCTCCTCACTTCATCTTCTAACAGTCTGAAAGTCTCCTCACTTCATCTCTAACAATTCATCTTCTAACAGTCTGAAAGTCTCCTCACTTCATCTCTAACAGACTGAAAGTCTCCTCACTTCATCTCTAACAGTCTGAAAGTCTCCTCACTTCATCTCTAACAGTCTGAAAGTCTCCTCACTTCATCTTCTAACAGTCTGAAAGTCTCTTTAATTAATCTTCTAACAGTCTGAAAGTCTCCTCACTTCATCTCTAACAGTCTGAAAGTCTACTCACTTCATCTCAAACAGACTGAAAGTCTGCTCACTTCATCTCTAACAGTCTGAAAGTCTCCTCACTTCATCTCTAACAGTCTGAAAGTCTCCTCACTTCATCTCTAACAGTCTGAAAGTCTCCTTCCTTCATCTCTAACAGTCTGAAAGTCTCCTTAATTTATCTCTAACAGTCTGAAAGTCTCCTCACTTCATCTTCTAACAGTCTGAAAGTCTCTCTCACTTCATCTCTAACAGTCTGAAAGTCTCCTCACTTCATCTTCTAACAGTCTGAAAGTCTCTTTAATTTATCTCTAACAGTCTGAAAGTCTCCACTTCACTTCATCTTCTAACAGTCTGAAAGTCTCCTCACTTCATCTCTAACAGTCTGAAAGTCTCCTCCTTCATCTTCTAACAGTCTGAAAGTCTCTCACTTCATCTTCTAACAGTCTGAAAGTCTCTCACTTCATCTCTAACAGTCTGAAAGTCTCCTCCCTTCATCTTCTAACAGTCTGAAAGTCTCTTTAATTCATCTTCTAACAGTCTGAAAGTCTCTTTAATTAATCTTCTAACAGTCTGAAAGTCTCCTCACTTCATCTTCTAACAGACTGAAAGTCTCCTCACTTCATCTCTAACAGACTGAAAGTCTCCTCACTTCATCTCTAACAGTCTGAAAGTCTCCTCCCTTCATCTTCTAACAGTCTGAAAGTCTCCTCACTTCATCTTCTAACAGTCTGAAAGTCTCCTCACTTCATCTTCTAACAGTCTGAAAGTCTCCTCACTTCATCTCTAACAGTCTGAAAGTCTCCTCACTTCATCTTCTAACAGTCTGAAAGTCTCCTCACTTCATCTTCTAACAGTCTGAAAGTCTCTTTAATTCATCTTCTAACAGACTGAAAGTCTCCTCACTTCATCTTCTAACAGACTGAAAGTCTCCTCACTTCATCTCTAACAGACTGAAAGTCTCTCACTTCATCTCTAACAGACTGAAAGTCTCTTTAATTCATCTTCTAACAGTCTGAAAGTCTCTCACTTCATCTCTAACAGACTGAAAGTCTCTCTCACTTCATCTCTAACAGTCTGAAAGTCTCTTTAATTCATCTTCTAACAGTCTGAAAGTCTCTCACTTCATCTCTAACAGACTGAAAGTCTCCTCACTTCATCTTCTAACAGACTGAAAGTCTCTCACTTCATCTCTAACAGAGTGAAAGTCTCTCACTTCATCTCTAACAGACTGAAAGTCTCCTCACTTCATCTCTAACAGTCTGAAAGTCTCCTCCCTTCATCTCTAACAGTCTGAAAGTCTCTCACTTCATCTTCTAACAGTCTGAAAGTCTCTTTAATTCATCTTCTAACAGTCTGAAAGTCTCTCACTTATCTCTAACAGTCTGAAAGTCTCTCACTTCATCTCTAACAGACTGAAAGTCTCCTCACTTCATCTTCTAACAGACTGAAAGTCTCTCACTTCATCTCTAACAGACTGAAAGTCTCCTCACTTCATCTCTAACAGACTGAAAGTCTCTCACTTCATCTCTAACAGACTGAAAGTCTCTTTAATTCATCTTCTAACAGTCTGAAAGTCTCCTCACTTCATCTCTAACAGACTGAAAGTCTCCTCACTTCATCTCTAACAGTCTGAAAGTCTCTTTAATTCATCTTCTAACAGTCTGAAAGTCTCCTCACTTCATCTCTAACAGACTGAAAGTCTCCTCACTTCATCTTCTAACAGACTGAAAGTCTCCTCACTTCATCTCTAACAGACTGAAAGTCTCCTCACTTCATCTCTAACAGACTGAAAGTCTCCTCACTTCATCTTCTAACAGTCTGAAAGTCTCCTCACTTCATCTCTAACAATTCATCTTCTAACAGTCTGAAAGTCTCCTCACTTCATCTCTAACAGACTGAAAGTCTCCTCACTTCATCTCTAACAGTCTGAAAGTCTCTCTCACTTCATCTCTAACAGTCTGAAAGTCTCTCACTTCATCTTCTAACAGTCTGAAAGTCTCTTTAATTAATCTTCTAACAGTCTGAAAGTCTCTCACTTCATCTCTAACAGTCTGAAAGTCTACTCACTTCATCTCAAACAGACTGAAAGTCTGCTCACTTCATCTCTAACAGTCTGAAAGTCTCTCACTTCATCTCTAACAGTCTGAAAGTCTCCTCACTTCATCTCTAACAGTCTGAAAGTCTCCTTCCTTCATCTCTAACAGTCTGAAAGTCTCCTTAATTTATCTCTAACAGTCTGAAAGTCTCTCACTTCATCTTCTAACAGTCTGAAAGTCTCCTCACTTCATCTCTAACAGTCTGAAAGTCTCCTCACTTCATCTTCTAACAGTCTGAAAGTCTCTTTAATTTATCTCTAACAGTCTGAAAGTCTCTCACTTCATCTTCTAACAGTCTGAAAGTCTCCTCACTTCATCTCTAACAGTCTGAAAGTCTCTCCTTCATCTTCTAACAGTCTGAAAGTCTCCTCACTTCATCTTCTAACAGTCTGAAAGTCTCTCACTTCATCTCTAACAGTCTGAAAGTCTCCTCCTTCATCTTCTAACAGTCTGAAAGTCTCTTTAATTCATCTTCTAACAGTCTGAAAGTCTCTTTAATTAATCTTCTAACAGTCTGAAAGTCTCCTCACTTCATCTCTAACAGTCTGAAAGTCTACTACTTCATCTCTAACAGTCTGAAAGTCTACTCACTTCATCTCAAACAGTCTGAAAGTCTGCTCACTTCATCTCTAACAGTCTGAAAGTCTCCTCACTTCATCTCTAACAGTCTGAAAGTCTCCTCACTTCATCTCTAACAGTCTGAAAGTCTCCTCCTTCATCTCTAACAGTCTGAAAGTCTCTTAATTTATCTCTAACAGTCTGAAAGTCTCTCACTTCATCTTCTAACAGTCTGAAAGTCTCCTCACTTCATCTCTAACAGTCTGAAAGTCTCTCACTTCATCTTCTAACAGTCTGAAAGTCTCTTTAATTTCATCTCTAACAGTCTGAAAGTCTCTCACTTCATCTTCTAACAGTCTGAAAGTCTCTCACTTCATCTTCTAACAGTCTGAAAGTCTCCTCACTTCATCTTCTAACAGTCTGAAAGTCTCCTCACTTCATCTTCTAACAGTCTGAAAGTCTCTCACTTCATCTTCTAACAGTCTGAAAGTCTCTCTCAGTCTTCATCTTCTAACAGTCTGAAAGTCTCTTTAATTCATCTTCTAACAGTCTGAAAGTCTCTTTAATTCATCTTCTAACAGTCTGAAAGTCTCTCACTTCATCTCTAACAGTCTGAAAGTCTACTCACTTCATCTCTAACAGTCTGAAAGTCTGCTCACTTCATCTCTAACAGTCTGAAAGTCTCCTCACTTCATCTCTAACAGTCTGAAAGTCTCTCACTTCATCTCTAACAGTCTGAAAGTCTCTCTCACTTCATCTCTAACAGTCTCTCTAACAGTCTGAAAGTCTCCTTAATTTATCTCTAACAGTCTGAAAGTCTCCTCACTTCATCTTCTAACAGTCTGAAAGTCTCCTCACTTCATCTCTAACAGTCTGAAAGTCTCCTCACTTCATCTTCTAACAGTCTGAAAGTCTCTTTAATTTATCTCTAACAGTCTGAAAGTCTCCTCACTTCATCTTCTAACAGTCTGAAAGTCTCCTCACTTCATCTTCTAACAGTCTGAAAGTCTCCTCACTTCATCTCTAACAGTCTGAAAGTCTCCTCCCTTCATCTTCTAACAGTCTGAAAGTCTCCTCACTTCATCTTCTAACAGTCTGAAAGTCTCCTCACTTCATCTTCTAACAGTCTGAAAGTCTCCTCACTTCATCTCTAACAGTCTGAAAGTCTCCTCACTTCATCTTCTAACAGTCTGAAAGTCTCCTCACTTCATCTTCTAACAGTCTGAAAGTCTCTTTAATTCATCTTCTAACAGTCTGAAAGTCTCCTCACTTCATCTCTAACAGTCTGAAAGTCTCCTCACTTCATCTTCTAACAGTCTGAAAGTCTCCTCACTTCATCTTCTAACAGTCTGAAAGTCTCTTTAATTCATCTTCTAACAGTCTGAAAGTCTCCTCACTTCATCTCTAACAGTCTGAAAGTCTCTCACTTCATCTTCTAACAGTCTGAAAGTCTCTTTAATTTATCTCTAACAGTCTGAAAGTCTCCTCACTTCATCTTCTAACAGTCTGAAAGTCTCTCACTTCATCTTCTAACAGTCTGAAAGTCTCTCACTTCATCTCTAACAGTCTGAAAGTCTCTTTAATTTATCTCTAACAGTCTGAAAGTCTCCTCACTTCATCTTCTAACAGTCTGAAAGTCTCTCACTTCATCTCTAACAGTCTGAAAGTCTCCTCACTTCATCTTCTAACAGTCTGAAAGTCTCACTCACTTCATCTCTAACAGTCTGAAAGTCTCCTCACTTCATCTTCTAACAGTCTGAAAGTCTCTCACTTCATCTTCTAACAGTCTGAAAGTCTCTTTAATTCATCTTCTAACAGTCTGAAAGTCTCTCTCACTTCATCTCTAACAGTCTGAAAGTCTCTCACTTCATCTTCTAACAGTCTGAAAGTCTCCTCACTTCATCTTCTAACAGTCTGAAAGTCTCTTTAATTCATCTTCTAACAGTCTGAAAGTCTCTTTAATTCATCTTCTAACAGTCTGAAAGTCTCCTCACTTCATCTCTAACAGTCTGAAAGTCTCCTTCCTTCATCTCTAACAGTCTGAAAGTCTCCTTAATTTATCTCTAACAGTCTGAAAGTCTCCTCACTTCATCTTCTAACAGTCTGAAAGTCTCCTCACTTCATCTCTAACAGTCTGAAAGTCTCCTCACTTCATCTTCTAACAGTCTGAAAGTCTCTTTAATTTATCTCTAACAGTCTGAAAGTCTCTCACTTCATCTTCTAACAGTCTGAAAGTCTCTCACTTCATCTCTAACAGTCTGAAAGTCTCCTCCTTCATCTTCTAACAGTCTGAAAGTCTCTTTAATTCATCTTCTAACAGTCTGAAAGTCTCTTTAATTAATCTTCTAACAGTCTGAAAGTCTCCTCACTTCATCTCTAACAGTCTGAAAGTCTACTCACTTCATCTCAAACAGACTGAAAGTCTGCTCACTTCATCTCTAACAGTCTGAAAGTCTCTCACTTCATCTCTAACAGTCTGAAAGTCTCCTCACTTCATCTGTAACAGTCTGAAAGTCTCCTTCCTTCATCTCTAACAGTCTGAAAGTCTCCTTAATTTATCTCTAACAGTCTGAAAGTCTCCTCACTTCATCTTCTAACAGTCTGAAAGTCTCTCACTTCATCTCTAACAGTCTGAAAGTCTCCTCACTTCATCTTCTAACAGTCTGAAAGTCTCTTTAATTTATCTCTAACAGTCTGAAAGTCTCCTCACTTCATCTTCTAACAGTCTGAAAGTCTCCTCACTTCATCTTCTAACAGTCTGAAAGTCTCCTCACTTCATCTCTAACAGTCTGAAAGTCTCCTCACTTCATCTTCTAACAGTCTGAAAGTCTCCTCACTTCATCTTCTAACAGTCTGAACGTCTCCTCACTTCATCTCTAACAGTCTGAAAGTCTCCTCACTTCATCTTCTAACAGTCTGAAAGTCTCCTCACTTCATCTTCTAACAGTCTGAAAGTCTCCTCACTTCATCTTCTAACAGTCTGAAAGTCTCTTTAATTCATCTTCTAACAGTCTGAAAGTCTCCTCACTTCATCTCTAACAGACTGAAAGTCTCCTCACTTCATCTCTAACAGTCTGAAAGTCTCCTTCCTTCATCTCTAACAGTCTGAAAGTCTCCTTCCTTCATCTCTAACAGTCTGAAAGTCTCCTTAATTTATCTCTAACATGCCGAAAGTCTCCTCACTTCATCTTCTAACAGTCTGAAAGTCTCCTCACTTCATCTTTAACAGTCTGAAAGTCTCCTCACTTCATCTTCTAACAGTCTGAAAGTCTCTTTAATTTATCTCTAACAGTCTGAAAGTCTCCTCACTTCATCTTCTAACAGTCTGAAAGTCTCCTCACTTCATCTTCTAACAGTCTGAAAGTCTCCTCACTTCATCTTCTAACAGTCTGAAAGTCTCCTCACTTCATCTCTAACAGTCTGAAAGTCTCCTCCCTTCATCTTCTAACAGTCTGAAAGTCTCCTCACTTCATCTTCTAACAGTCTGAAAGTCTCCTCACTTCATCTCTAACAGTCTGAAAGTCTCCTCACTTCATCTCTAACAGACTGAAAGTCTCCTCACTTCATCTTCTAACAGTCTGAAAGTCTCCTCACTTCATCTCTAACAGACTGAAAGTCTCTTTAATTCATCTTCTAACAGTCTGAAAGTCTCCTCACTTCATCTCTAACAGACTGAAAGTCTCCCTCACTTCATTTCTAACAGTCTGAAAGTCTCTCACTTCATCTCTAACAGTCTGAAAGTCTCCTCACTTCATCTTCTAACAGTCTGAAAGTCTCTTTAATTAATCTTCTAACAGTCTGAAAGTCTCCTCACTTCATCTCTAACAGTCTGAAAGCTTACTCACTTCATCTCAAACAGACTGAAAGTCTCCTCACTTCATCTTCTAACAGTCTGAAAGTCTCCTCACTTCATCTTCTAACAGTCTGAAAGTCTCTTTAATTCATCTTCTAACAGTCTGAAAGTCTCCTCACTTCATCTCTAACAGTCTGAAAGTCTCCTCACTTCATCTTCTAACAGTCTGAAAGTCTCTTTAATTTATCTCTAACAGTCTGAAAGTCTCCTCACTTCATCTTCTAACAGTCTGAAAGTCTCCTCACTTCATCTTCTAACAGTCTGAAAGTCTCCTCACTTCATCTCTAACAGTCTGAAAGTCTCTTTAATTTATCTCTAACAGTCTGAAAGTCTCCTCACTTCATCTTCTAACAGTCTGAAAGTCTCCTCACTTCATCTCTAACAGTCTGAAAGTCTCTCACTTCATCTTCTAACAGTCTGAAAGTCTCCTCACTTCATCTCTAACAGTCTGAAAGTCTCTCACTTCATCTTCTAACAGTCTGAAAGTCTCCTCACTTCATCTTCTAACAGTCTGAAAGTCTCTTTAATTCATCTTCTAACAGTCTGAAAGTCTCCTCACTTCATCTCTAACAGTCTGAAAGTCTCCTCACTTCATCTTCTAACAGTCTGAAAGTCTCCTCACTTCATCTTCTAACAGTCTGAAAGTCTCTTTAATTCATCTTCTAACAGTCTGAAAGTCTCTTTAATTCATCTTCTAACAGTCTGAAAGTCTCCTCACTTCATCTCTAACAGTCTGAAAGTCTCCTTCCTTCATCTCTAACAGTCTGAAAGTCTCCTTAATTTATCTCTAACAGTCTGAAAGTCTCCTCACTTCATCCTCTAACAGTCTGAAAGTCTCCTCACTTCATCTCTAACAGTCTGAAAGTCTCCTCACTTCATCTTCTAACAGTCTGAAAGTCTCTTTAATTTATCTCTAACAGTCTGAAAGTCTCCTCACTTCATCTTCTAACAGTCTGAAAGTCTCCTCACTTCATCTCTAACAGTCTGAAAGTCTCCTCCCTTCATCTTCTAACAGTCTGAAAGTCTCTTTAATTCATCTTCTAACAGTCTGAAAGTCTCTTTAATTAATCTTCTAACAGTCTGAAAGTCTCCTCACTTCATCTCTAACAGTCTGAAAGTCTACTCACTTCATCTCAAACAGACTGAAAGTCTGCTCACTTCATCTCTAACAGTCTGAAAGTCTCCTCACTTCATCTCTAACAGTCTGAAAGTCTCCTCACTTCATCTGTAACAGTCTGAAAGTCTCCTTCCTTCATCTCTAACAGTCTGAAAGTCTCCTTAATTTATCTCTAACAGTCTGAAAGTCTCCTCACTTCATCTTCTAACAGTCTGAAAGTCTCCTCACTTCATCTCTAACAGTCTGAAAGTCTCCTCACTTCATCTTCTAACAGTCTGAAAGTCTCTTTAATTTATCTCTAACAGTCTGAAAGTCTCCTCACTTCATCTTCTAACAGTCTGAAAGTCTCCTCACTTCATCTTCTAACAGTCTGAAAGTCTCCTCACTTCATCTCTAACAGTCTGAAAGTCTCCTCACTTCATCTTCTAACAGTCTGAAAGTCTCCTCACTTCATCTTCTAACAGTCTGAACGTCTCCTCACTTCATCTCTAACAGTCTGAAAGTCTCCTCACTTCATCTTCTAACAGTCTGAAAGTCTCCTCACTTCATCTTCTAACAGTCTGAAAGTCTCCTCACTTCATCTTCTAACAGTCTGAAAGTCTCTTTAATTCATCTTCTAACAGTCTGAAAGTCTCCTCACTTCATCTCTAACAGACTGAAAGTCTCCTCACTTCATCTCTAACAGTCTGAAAGTCTCCTTCCTTCATCTCTAACAGTCTGAAAGTCTCCTTCCTTCATCTCTAACAGTCTGAAAGTCTCCTTAATTTATCTCTAACAGTCTGAAAGTCTCCTCACTTCATCTTCTAACAGTCTGAAAGTCTCCTCACTTCATCTTTAACAGTCTGAAAGTCTCCTCACTTCATCTTCTAACAGTCTGAAAGTCTCTTTAATTTATCTCTAACAGTCTGAAAGTCTCCTCACTTCATCTTCTAACAGTCTGAAAGTCTCCTCACTTCATCTTCTAACAGTCTGAAAGTCTCCTCACTTCATCTTCTAACAGTCTGAAAGTCTCCTCACTTCATCTCTAACAGTCTGAAAGTCTCTCCTTCATCTTCTAACAGTCTGAAAGTCTCCTCACTTCATCTTCTAACAGTCTGAAAGTCTCCTCACTTCATCTCTAACAGTCTGAAAGTCTCCTCACTTCATCTTCTAACAGTCTGAAAGTCTCTCACTTCATCTCTAACAGTCTGAAAGTCTCTCACTTCATCTTCTAACAGTCTGAAAGTCTCTCACTTCATCTTCTAACAGTCTGAAAGTCTCTTTAATTCATCTTCTAACAGTCTGAAAGTCTCCTCACTTCATCTCTAACAGTCGGAAAGTCTGTTTCAGCCTCCGCCCTGTGGGAGGCACTACAGATCTTCTGATGTACCTACACAATATCTCACAAGTGATAAACTCTGAAGATAGAAGCTTCCGTAACAGATCTGCTGCATGCAGCAATCAATCATTCCTGATTGATGACAGGATGAAGATATTTCATCAAATCTATAATGTAGAAATTGACAGACTTCCTCAGAAGTTACCCAGATACATTTACAAATATCTGGCCTAGGTGAATTGAGGTCATTAGACCCCAAAGACAAAACTTTACATGAAACACAAAACACAATCCTGTACAGTTTTACCATTCTTCTCAGTTGTTTGTACATAGGTCTGTTCTCTTACAACAGTTAATAGAAATGGCCAACTGGGAGGAAACTTGATTCCTTTGCTTCTGGAATTATCTTTTTTATTTGTTTGTTTATATTTGTCTTTGGTTTTGTCCCCTTTTTATTTATATTTCAAATGTGAGAAATGTGAGCTGAGACTTCTTATCTAAGTCAACAATGCAGAGTTTAGTTTTCATGATTTTATTATTATTATTATTATTATTATTATTATTATTCTCCATGAGAAAACCCCCTCATGTCCTGACCTCAGGGTGCATTCAGGAAACTGCTCATTCACACAATTCGTCTTCAATCAGCAGTTTGTTTCAGAGGCGTTGGCCCGTTGAGCTCGCCTCATGTTCTTCTAAGAGCTGCAGCAATTAATCCATAAAATGATCAACAGAACTATTTTGATAATTGATAATCATTTAAGTCATTTTTCCAGCAAAAAATAGCAACCGTGCAATTACCCCCGAGCCACATGTAGCCTGCTAACATGTACTAACATGTACTCATGTGGGCCATTAAAGTGAAGGGATGTTATTGATCTCAGCTGTGACTGATGCCCTGCTGTAACCAGTCAAAGTCGAACCAACAAACAGAGCAACATTCACACATTTATGTTAAAGCAGGTGAAATGCTGGACATTTGTTTCTGTATTTAAAATCAGACTTACAGCTGTGAAGGAAGAAGTCTTAGCTGATTGGCTCTCCTCAGAAGAGCTCCTCTCTCCTTCTTGCTCCTCCAGAACTCAAAAAATGAATTTTTTCTACTCGTCATGGCTGCAGTTGTCTGTCCTCTGCATCCACCGGTTGCCACTTGTCTCAGCTATCTGTCTGTCTTGTTGAGTCTTCACTGTTTTTAAGTTCAGTCATCCAGAACCATACATCTGCTGGGTTGAAACATTATAGTCTTAAGTCAGCCATGTTGGCTCCACCCTGCTCTGTAGCTATCGCTACGGAAAGGCTGAAGTCATCCAACTGCAACTGCAGCTATACTTGACTCTGCTTCCCACTCAATCCGTCCTTCTGTTTTCCAGCTAGACTTGATTACATCACTGCCAACATTCATCTGTTCATCATCGTAGTAAACACACCCAGTGTCCCGGAACAGATTTCCTGTTGTCCACATATCTTCATCAGAACATTACAATCTGTTTTACATCCGTTTTCCTGGAAACAGTGAAAGTACTGCCTAACACACACACGCACACACACACATGCATGCACACACATGCACGCACACACACACATGCACGCACACACACATGCACACACATGCACGCACACACACACACACACATGCACACACGCACACACAAAGAGCTGGAACAGAGAGAAGAAAAGAAACAAAGAATTTCATTGTTTGTTGAATGAGAACTTCGGTCTGGTTCTGTTCTGGTCCGGTTCTGATCTGTGAATAAAAAACACTTTCACTGCCAATGTTCATCAGTTCAACACTCTCACGCACACACACACACACACACACACACACTGTAATACACGTGCAGACACACTCTATAGCGCGCGCACACACACACTATAACACACAGACACAAACAATGGCACTAAAACTGAACATAAAACTTTAATGCAGATTACATGTGGGCTATAAGTGGACAACATTTGGACAAGAGGCTGTGGCTTGGTGGCAGAGCGGGTCGTCCACCAATCGGAAGGTCGGCGGTTCAATTCCGGCTCACATGTCGAAGTGTCCTTGGGCAAGACACTGAACCCCAAACTGCTCCAGAGGGCTGTGATTTGTAGTGTGTGAAGCTGTGTGCGGGCTAAATGTGGCTACCTGTAGCTGTGGTTCATGGTCAGACCTTCAACCCTCATGTTACCATCCAAATAATAAAGTGCAATATAGTAGAAAAGCATAATGTCTGTAAACATTTAGTCCTCTTTGCTAACTGCAGTTACTAGTTACCTTTCAGATGAACATTTTCATCCAAAACATTGATTTCATTCAGTGTGACTTCCACTTTGTGTTGAAATCATTATCTCTGATGTTCATCCAGAATAAACGTCCATAAATCCACTTAGAAATCAGAGAAAAAAGACATTTTTCTTCAGTATCACAGTAATCCAGTGATAGTCCGGTCCGGCCATGTTCACCGAGAGGCTGATCAGGCCCGAGGTGCCAGGAGCAAAGAAAACCGCCACAGTACTGTATTCCCTGTCTTCAAACTGGCCTCCGACGGTCTTGGGGTGCGGCTGGACATAGAGGTGGAGCTGGATCTAGAGGTGGAGCTGGACCTAGAGGTGCAGCTGGACCTAGAGGTGCGGCTGGACATAGAGGTGGAGCTGGATCTAGAGGTGGAGCTGGACCTAGAGGTGGAGCTGGACCTAGAGGTGCAGCTGGACCTAGAGGTGGAGCTGGATCTAGAGGGGGAGCTGGATCTAGAGGGGGAGCTGGATCTAGAGGTGGAGCTGGATCTAGAGGTGGAGCTGGACCTAGAGGTGGAGCTGGACCTAGAGGTGCGGCTGGACCTAGAAGGGGAGCTGGATCTAGAGGGCTAGCTGGATCTAGAGATGCGGCTGGACCTAGAGGTGCAGCTGGACCTAGAGGGGGAGCTGGACCTAGAGGGGGAGCTGGATCTAGAGGTGCAGCTGGATCTAGAGGTGGAGCTGGACCTAGAGGGGGAGCTGGACCTAGAGGTGGAGCTGAACCTAGAGGTGGAGCTGGATCTAGAGGGGGAGCTGGATCTAGAGGTGGAGCTGGATCTAGAGGTGGAGCTGGACCTAGAGGTGGAGCTGGACCTAGAGGTGCGGCTGGACCTAGAAGGGGAGCTGGATCTAGAGATGCGGCTGGACCTAGAGGTGCAGCTGGACCTAGAGGGGGAGCTGGATCTAGAGGTGGAGCTGGACCTAGAGGTGCAGCTGGATCTAGAGGTGCGGCTGGATCTAGAGGTGGAGCTGGACCTAGAGGGGGAGCTGGACCTAGAGGGGGAGCTGGATCTAGAGGTGGAGCTGGACCTAGAGGTGCGGCCGGATCTAGAGGTGCGGCTGGACCTAGAGGGGGAGCTGGACCTAGAGGTGGAGCTGGACCTAGAGGTGCGGCTGGATCTAGAGGGGGAGCTGGACCTAGAGGTGGAGCTGGACCTAGAGGTGCGGCTGGATCTAGAGGTGCGGCTGGATCTAGAGGTGCGGCTGGACCTAGAGGGGGAGCTGGACCTAGAGGTGGAGCTGAACCTAGAGGTGGAGCTGAACCTAGAGGTGGAGCTGGATCTAGAGGGGGAGCTGGACCTAGAGGGGGAGCTGGATCTAGAGGTGCAGCTGGATCTAGAGGTGGAGCTGGACCTAGAGGTGGAGCTGGACCTAGAGGTGCGGCTGGACCTAGAAGGGGAGCTGGATCTAGAGGGCTAGCTGGATCTAGAGATGCGGCTGGACCTAGAGGTGCAGCTGGACCTAGAGGGGGAGCTGGATCTAGAGGTGGAGCTGGACCTAGAGGTGCGGCTGGATCTAGAGGTGCGGCTGGATCTAGAGGTGGAGCTGGACCTAGAGGGGGAGCTGGACCTAGAGGTGGAGCTGGATCTAGAGGGGGAGCTGGACCTAGAGGGGGAGCTGGATCTAGAGGTGCAGCTGGATCTAGAGGTGGAGCTGGACCTAGAGGTGGAGCTGGACCTAGAGGTGCGGCTGGACCTAGAGGGGGAGCTGGATCTAGAGGGCTAGCTGGACCTAGAGGTGCAGCTGGACCTAGAGGGGGAGCTGGATCTAGAGGTGGAGCTGGACCTAGAGGTGCAGCTGGATCTAGAGGTGCGGCTGGATCTAGAGGTGCAGCTGGACCTAGAGGGGGAGCTGGATCTAGAGGTGGAGCTGGACCTAGAGGTGCGGCTGGATCTAGAGGTGCGGCTGGATCTAGAGGTGCGGCTGGACCTAGAGGTGCAGCTGACCTAGAGGTGCGGCTGGATCTAGAGGTGGAAAGGGACCTAGAGGTGGAGCTGGACCTAGAGGTGGAAAGGGACCTAGAGGTGCAGCTGGATCTTGAGGTGGAGCTGGACCTAGAGGTGGAGCTGGACCTAGAGGTGCAGCTGGATCTAGAGGGGGAGCTGGACCTAGAGGGGGAGCTGGATCTAGAGGTGGAGCTGGACCTAGAGGTGCGGCTGGACCTAGAGGTGCAGCTGGACCTAGAGGTGGGGCTGGATCTAGAGGTGGAGCTGGACCTAGAGGGGGAGCTGGACCTAGAGGTGCGGCTGGACCTAGAGGTGCAGCTGGACCTAGAGGTGCGGCTGGATCTAGAGGTGGAGCTGGACCTAGAGGTGCGGCTGGACCTAGAGGTGCGGCCGGACCTAGAGGTGGAGCTGGACCTAGAGGTGCGGCCGGATCTAGAGGTGCGGCTGGACCTAGAGGGGGAGCTGGACCTAGAGGTGGAGCTGGACCTAGAGGTGCGGCTGGATCTAGAGGTGCGGCTGGATCTAGAGGTGCGGCTGGACCTAGAGGGGGAGCTGGACCTAGAGGTGCGGCTGGACCTAGAGGTGCGGCTGGATCTAGAGGTGCGGCTGGACCTAGAGGGGGAGCTGGACCTAGAGGTGGAGCCGGACCTAGAGGTGCGGCTGGACCTAGAGGGGGAGCTGGACCTGGACCTAGAGGTGGAGCTGGATCTAGAGGTGCAGCTGCACTTGGCCCCGCAGTGAGCGGCCTCGCGGTGTCCTGTCTCTTTAAATGTTTGAAAGGACAGCGCGCGGCTTCCCTCCCTGACGTCACAGTTGCATGAGGGAAGATGGCGGCGGTGTTGGAGCGCAGCTTCATAGAGATCTGTGGATTTGAGAGGGAAACTCTGCACAGGTTCCGAGAAGTGACAGTAAACCTCGGTAAACTTCCTCACAGACGCTTTGCAGCTCTGTACGCCGTGTACTTTGGATTTCTACAAGTTTGTCTCAAAACGAGGGTTGAATGTTATGACATGCTAGCAACAGCTAGCGCAGCTAACACGCTGGCTAGTAGCGGTAGCGGTGTAGTCTAGTGTAATGGGGCCTGATGGAGGGTGACTGTGTTATTTTTCGGAAAACACCGTGACCACTAAGCTGAACCTGTTAAATTCACCGTCGTTAGCTCGTGAGTAGGTGTTGCACGGTGCATTAACAGTTATTTCTCTCACATGCAGCTATGTTCGGCAGTTAGCCGGTAACTTGGCTCCTGTTCACCTGTCAGACCGTATAGCATGATAGCTAACGGGACGCATGAACAACATACACAATGCAACTATTTAGCTTCTCGAGTCCGCTATCCTCTTCAGTCAAGAGTGAACACGCCAAACTCTGTGTAAAAACCGGGCACTTTAACGTGGTCTGCTCAGCCCCGTTTTGCTCCTCTCACACAGTGGAGTCATCAGAGTAACGTTATTATAGCAGCCACTTCACGTAAAACACTAAATTAAGGGAAGAATAAGATATAATCAAAAGCCAAATAATATTAAATAGCAAATAACAAATAGAATATATGATAAAATGTTGATAAAAGGCCCCCTCCCAAACTCATATATCAGCTACACGAGGCTCATGATCTGTCACACTCACGTTTTAATGTCTGATTTCCAATCTCAGAGGTCCTGCTGGTAGTTCAGGTATAAAATCCTCTCTCCTGATTGGCTGCTGACAGCTGGATGGCTTCACAGCTGTCACATGATCCGATCCAGTCGTCGTCCTCCTGGTTTGTGTTGACCTTCTCTGCACACAGAGATCAGAGTGAAATATTATAATATCTGTGTTTCCTGTCTGCAGGTCTGAGTGCTCTTCCCGGTGGCGTGAAGTTTCCCGACAGTGCTGGAGCATTTCATTATGAGGAGAGTGGGAAGCTGCTGTCTGTCACCAGTAACAGATTTGTTCACTGGTCAGTAAAATCAGCATCTACACCTTCGTCCTAACCCGTCCTGAAGGTTCCTCTTCACTGTGAACATGAATTATTCATCACGTAAAGTCACAGCTCATTCAGTCTAAAGTATCGCAGTCAACACGTGATTTTAAATGTACTGCAGCTAAAATAAAGCTACTCGTGGCTGTAGCCTCACAGTAATAAACGTTTTCAGCATTTTCTCTCTTAAGTATCACGTCAATAAAATGAAAGAAACAGATGCCCACAAGTCCATTTATCAAAAATGCAGAAAGTGTCAGAAAGCCAATCTGAAGGTCTTTAAACAGTATTTTCTGTCACTGCTACAAACCAAGTGACATAATCACACTGACAGAGCTGAGGTCGGGCAGACATTGAACAGATTTGGCTCCATTTTTAACCCTGGAGTCGCCTCAGGTAATTATGTCAGGAGTTAATCCTGTATAAATGCGTGTTAACGCTGTGACTGTGTGCGTAGGTCCACGTCAGGAGACACGGTGCAGCTGGTGGAGCAGTCTCTGGACACCAACCTGCTCAACAATGCTGTCAAACTCAAGTTCACCCATTGTACTGTGCTGCCTGGAGGAGTCAACATCCAGGAGACCCTCAACAATGTCATCATCCTTGTCTCCACCAATCAGAGCGTCCACAGACTGGTGCTGCCTCACCCCACACGCATGTACCGCAGTGTGAGTAAATAATACTGCAACTGAAAGGGTTAAGGTAACGTTAGCTAGCTAATTTTACAACATCTTTACATGCGATGTCCATCTTAGTCCGTGGGCCAGACTTGGAAACGTATCTGTGCCATCTGAGGTGGCAGAGGTTAAATGGTCCTACGGTGTTCTTCACATTTCAGTGAACAAATTGAGATATCATAGACCTGTCAAACGAGTAGCTGAATATATTTTATAACCTGGATGTAACGTTACCCCTCAACAGTATACACTAAGTGTCAATCCCATGATGCCTTGGGTTGAGTCTGTCGACCAATTAGAGGCTGCGATCCTGACTGGGCGTGTGTGTGGCAGCTCTGATTTCAAATGCACTGGGCAATGGAATAACATGTGATTGACCCCATTCTCCTATAAGTAGATCAGGGGGGAAATTGGAGTAAAGAGGTCAACCCCGCGGTAGCCATCATGCGGTTATCGTCACAGCCCTACGGTGGTAGGTGTGTAATGGTAGGCGTATAACCAGGATTCCCGCGGAGCCTTAAAAAGTCTTAGAAGGCATTGAATTCCCTAATCTATAAATCAGGCCTTTAATTGGTGTTAAAATGTCTTAAATCAATCCCATGTCTTAAAAATGCTAAGACATGGGAAGCAGGTTTTTATAAATCGTTTTTTTCTGACGTTGCATAGCGTTTGTCATGCAAGAGAGCCAATAAAAACAGATGGAAGGGTCAAAGTTGTCATGTTGACATTGAAGGTGTGTTGATGTTCGTGGTTTTCCATGTATTCCACTCTAGAAAGTGTTACATTTTTCATTAAAAAAGTCTTAAATCTAACCTGCCTTAAGCTGTAGGAACCCTGATAGCGGTTTACGTGTAACGGTAGATTACCTGCCTGTCCTCTCCAGGAGCTGGTGACGGAGCTCCACATGCAGTCCATCTTCACTGATGTGGGGAAGCTGAGTCTGCAGGACCCCTCTCACAGTGCCATCATCCCCAGCTCAGTGGGACAGACCGGGAGCCCCAGCACCTCCACAGCCTGGCTCAGTCAGTCCGGAGAGGCTCACTACGCTCTGGGTTCACCTGCTGGAGGCATCATGGTGGTCACTCTGCCACCTCACGACACACAGGGTAAAGACCAGCTCGCTGCTGTCAGAGCTTTCATATGTTCTCCCAGACCGGACAGATTCAAGTCTGCTAAAACTGCACTCACATGCCCACACGTACACTGAGACAGTTAGTGGTCACCGTTGGCCATTCTTCCTCCGTAAAGTGATTTTAAAGCAAGTTACGGACGACACGATCCTCAGTCCTCGTTCTAAAGTTTATCTGACGCTAATTTGTGGCTTCAGCAGTGAGAGTTATGCTCAGTGTCTCAGTGGCTGAGCGCCGGCTCATTCGCAGCTTTGACTGTCTGAACATGTGAGACCATATCTACACCTGTACAGGGGCCGTGTGGCTGTGAGGTGCGTTTTGGTTACCTGTTGGTACTAATGAGGCAAAATGTAATTTCTGAGGTCCTGGTTAGGGGTGAGGTGTGAATTAGTTAAGTAAGTAAGAAAAGTTTATTATTATGTAAAAAAAAATCAGACAGCACGAGGCGAGACAAAGGCATTTGAATAGAAGAGTCTTTAGCTGCTTTGTAAAGGCGTCAACAGAGACCGCACATCTTAAATCTGTAGGAACTCTTTTATCTAGTTCATATTATTATACTCGAATATGGAAATTACTTAAAATGCCCATCCCTAGTACGCAGGTGCCTGACCTGCAGGGCTCCGTATGTGCAAACAAGAACCTTGAATCCGGAACCTGATGGGAAGCCAATGTAGATACAATAGTTAGTTAGTTAGTTAGTTAGTTAGCTAG
Organism: Siniperca chuatsi; assembly: GCF_020085105.1. Taxonomy (NCBI): domain Eukaryota; kingdom Metazoa; phylum Chordata; class Actinopteri; order Centrarchiformes; family Sinipercidae; genus Siniperca; species Siniperca chuatsi. Next base: position 33,298,384 of record NC_058045.1, on the reverse strand, counting down.
TTAGTTAGTTAGACGATAGTTAAGGTTAGGTTAGGGTTTGAGTTAGGCTGTCCACAATTAAAGGAACGAGGATAGATGCGCAAACTTGTGTGTGTGTTGCAGGCAGTGTGTCGGTGCTGGAGCTGAAGAGGAGCTCCATGATGCAGAGGTTGTCTGGCTGGATGCCCACAGCGATCCGTGGGGAGCAGAGTCCAGCTGACCTGGTCCTCAGTCTGGCTGTCAGAGAGCTGGAGGAAGACTCCTTCATCTTCGCCCTCTGTCAGGATCACAAACTGCGCATGTGGTCCTTCAGGGTGAGACTCTCACATTCAAACAATGAGTATCAGATATACAGGCGGTGTGCAGGCAAAGCCTCATGGGAGCCTCATGCAAGTGCAGGATATAAAGTGTGTGCAGAAATGCAGGATAGAGCAGCATCTTATCTTATTTAACATAAAGTCATTATGTTGCTGGTCTGACGTCTGTTGAAACCAGTCATCTTACTGTCTTTACAAAGTCGTTAGCGCACAGATCAAACCTCAAGTTAAAACACTAATCCTGACATCAATCATGATGATCCAACCTAAACTTATTTAACTGATGAACGAAAAACATTTGTTGCAGCAGATTTTTGTCTTCAGATTATTCTGATGACTAGAATCATCAGTGTTTAAAGGGCAGTATATAAATATATATAAATACAGTATGTGAATGTACAGTAAATATGTGATGTCAGAAATACTTGATGTACAAGTACTGCATCATTAAATAAGTACTTGTTATGTTTCCCCTGCAGGAGCAGGCGTGCCTGCTGGAGGCGGACATGTTGGAGTACATGCCGGCCTGTAAAGGGGTGAAGCGTCTGGCCGGTCAGGGTCACCGTCTGAGGCTGGCCTTCTCCTCCACCACCGGCCTCTGTCTGTGCGTTTACCTGGCTGTACCTCAGAGAGGACAGTTCACCGTCCTGCAGCTGGTCGCCACCGACAACAACCGCTACAGCCTCGACCACATCTCCTCTCTCTTCACGACGCAGGTAAGCTGCAGGTGGAGGCGGCTGCAGATCGAATGTTCACTGTGTTGATTTTTACTGCAGCTTTATGTCACGTCCTGCTGCCTCCTGATCTCTTTCCCTGCGAGATGCAACAAGCCAACTGACTGTGATGAAAACAGTGTTAAACGTACGTGACACAGAGCTAGAGACCAACACATACTACATGTTTAAAGCCACTTTCAGTATTTGAGAGTTTAAAAAATCTGACAAACACATAAGTGAAAACCGTTTTGATGAGAATCACTTACATTAGCTCACTTCATAGAGAAATGTGATCAGGACCCGTAGTGAGTTATAGAAACTGTTTTCTGCTCTGACATTTCTTGTTATGTATCGTCCAACACATCCAACATTTAATTAAAAAGGATCACCGATAAAATATGTATATTGAGGCCACGAGATACAATTCGTTCACACGTTTTAATTAAGAGATAAGCGTGTATAGAGAGAGCCGCTTAGAGGGCTTAACCAGTCGAAGCACACAGACAGGCCTCTCTCCGGCGCCATCATGGCGGGAGGAACGGCCGCCGCCGCCAGGGTTTAACGTGTAATATTTAATGTCATCTCTTCTGACAGATGACATCATTCTGAATATTAAGTAGCCATGTGCTTCTGATAGCATGGCTTATTATCATTCAGAATGACGTCATCAAACCACTTATCTGTGTTAACCTCGCTCTAACTATAAACCATAAACATCTGTTTGTCTTCTAACGCTGCTCTCGTGGTGCGGCGTAGCGCTGCAGTATCTCCGGGCGCTTCTCTCTATATACACTATGTACTGTGTCAACAGGAGACTCTGGTGGACTTTGCTCTGACCTCCTCAGACATCTGGGGCGTCTGGGTGGACGACTCCAACACCACTGTTGTCAAATACATCAACTTTGAACAGTAAGTAGTCGCATGAATGAGCAGCAGTGGGAGAATATGAAATGGACATTACATGAACTAAGATAATTAAGAATAAATATAATAGTTACAGCCTCAGTTTCCTCCTGTAGTTAAAATCTCTGTTTTATTGACCTGATGTCGATATTTGGTTTATTTAATATTAATATTTATAATTAAATAAATATATTTAGGGGCGCTATTTAACAGCGTGTTTGTTTTCCAGTAACACAGCAGGTCAGTGGAACCAGGTGTTTGTTCAGCCTCCACCAGAGGAAGAAGTCCATATAGGAGTGGACCAGGACCCCAGAGTAAGACCAGTTCCACACCAACAACCACTGATCAAACTGTGACCTCTGATCTCCTCAAGGGGACAAAAAGTGATCAATAAAGTCAAAACAATCAAATCTTTAGATGTAGCTGAATTTACAGCTGAAACGATTAATCAAGTAGTCGACTGACAGGAAAGTAATCGTCAACTAATTTGATAATTAATCGTTAAAGTCAGACATTCTCTAGTTTCAGCTGCTGAAATGAGAAGTTTCCTGCTTTTTGTTTGGGATTTATTATTTTAAGTGGAATATTAAACAACTTCGGACTGTTGATCCGATAAACGAGCAGCTTGAAGATTTTATTCACTATTTCTTGACATTTCATTGACTAAATGAATAATCGTTAATGAAAATAATTGTTAGTTGCAGCTGCTCCAGCTAAATGAATAATAAATGATAGAGACTGTAGATGCATGTGCAGTTACATATTATGGGATGTTCAGAATAGCAGACACGTGATAAAGCTACAGACCTGCAGTAAAGACCGGCTGAAGCTTCAGGACGGGTCATCAGGACTTCACACGTCGTCTTATAGTGTCGGTTTTTCCATGAAACGATCTGTAGTAAAACATTAAACCTGTGCTGGTCCTCGGAGGGGAACTCGGGTGTTGCAGCAGCACGGACACAGAAATAAGAACAGGGAGAATGAGTCAGTCAGTAAAATAAAAATGGAAATATATAGAAACTCTACAGTATAAGTATAAATACACACAGTACCCACGACCAGTGTTGTACTTGAAGTAATACTGCAGTACTGTCTCAAGTGAACACAGTGACGTAGTACATGTACTCATATGAGTCATATGATGCCGTCTACTATAACTGCAAACACCTGAATATAATATAATATAATTAAGTAATGATACTTAGTGTTTGTCTGTATTAATATAGAAATAGACATATAATAGTTTATAATGTACTAAAACAGTATAACATATTAACATAATATAGTATAGTGCACTAATCTATTATAGAATATAAAATATAGAAAGAGTATAGTATTGTATAATAATAAACATTATATGTATTACGTGTTTAATATCTGCAAATCAGTCCAATGGAGAGATCATTGTGAGACATGTATATAATACTGTGATGTTATATATGTGTGTGTCTCGTTATTTACTGTCGATGTGAAACATTCGACCAGATCACGAAGGCACCAACAAACATCACAGTATTATATACGTTCACAGGTGAACAGGCGAGTGAAGTGGACAGCTATTGGCTGTAACCCCCAGCAACCATATATGTCTCTACAGAAAACAATGAAGGTGATAGCAGGCGTCAACACTGGACTGTAAAACACTACAGCACATAGTTATTAAATGAAATATGAACTTATATGGGCGTTCAAATGAAAATGTAATTCCAAAATAGCATTATAATTTTATAATGTGAGTAAACTTATATGGGCGTTTTCCATAAAATATGATCTCGCAGCTGCTGTGATGCGAAAAATATATCATCATCATCCAGTTTCACCAAAATCAGTGAATAAAGTTATAAAAGTTGTTTTTGTACAGTAATCTGTGAGGCTCCGCCCCCAGAAACGCCGCGGCGTCTATCGTTTCTCAAACCTAATTCTTGCCTCATTTGTGGTCTGAACAGTAAATTCATCAAATTCAGTTTCAGTGAACACAGTCAGAAAGTTGCCTGTGCAGTGATCCAGCAGTCAGGGAGGCCCGGCCGCCTTCTCGCCTTTCTGCCGCCGGCGGACGACGCACACGAGCAAAGCAGCAGGTGTTCAAGCAGGTGGCGTCCTGACTGAAGACCCGCCGTGATGAGCGCACTGACAGATTACATTTTCAGGTTGACCCCAAAAGAGCGCGGTGACGCGTAAATGCAAAGACTGAGGCGCTTTGAAAATGAAATGTCAAATGCAGTTTTCATTTTCAAATTGTTCATATTCAAACGTTTCATTTTGACTTAAATATTGCTCGCATTAAAGGAAAATCAGGTTCCATTGTTTATATTTCATTTTCAAACTTGAATTGACTTTCTGTCCTCTGTGCCGCGGGTTACCGCTTATCAAACAGCTTTTCCATTTTAACATAGGCACAGAACGCCCATTTAGGTAAATGAAAACTGCATTATTGCATTTTCATGTTTGCTCAGATTACTCACGTTTAAAATTATAATGCTGTTGTGGAATTACATTTTCAAGTTTACATTATTTTAATATACTGTAGTCCCGTAAAAACATTAAGGTTTTCAAATCTAAATAAAATGTCAAATGATTGAAATGAATCACTTATCCAGGTGATCAGGTGTGTCGTCATGGTAACTCAGCTCTCACTGTTCATTCATCATGTTGACTGTCAGATTAAATACTGTATGTGTTGTATGTCAACAGGAGACGTACCTGGAGGTTCTCTTCTCTCCTCTACGCTTCACAGCGTCAGCCATAATTAAAGCTCTACAGGTGAGGAACTACGTGCTGTAGTTAAAGCTCTACAGGTGAGGAACTATCTGCTGTAGTTAAAGCTCTACAGGTGAGGAACTACCTGCTGTAGTTAAAGCTCTACAGGTGAGGAACTACCTGCTGTAGTTAAAGCTCTGCAGGTGAGGAACTACCTGCTGTAGTTACAGCTCTGCAGGTGAGGAACTACCTGCTGTAGTTAAAGCTCTGCAGGTGAGGAACTATCTGTTGTAGTTACAGCTCTGCAGGTGAGGAACTACCTGCTGTAGTTAAAGCTCTGCAGGTGAGGAACTACCTGCTGTAGTTAAAGCTCTGCAGGTGAGGAACTACCTGCTGTAGTTACAGCTCTACAGGTGAGGAACTACCTGCTGTAGTTAAAGCTCTACAGGTGAGGAACTACCTGCTGTAGTTAAAGCTCTACAGGTGAGGAACTACCTGCTGTAGTTAAAGCTCTACAGGTGAGGAACTACCTGCTGTAGTTAAAGCTCTACAGGTGAGGAACTACCTGCTGTAGTTAAAGCTCTACAGGTGAGGAACTACCTGCTGTAGTTAAAGCTCTACAGGTGAGGAACTATCTGCTGTAGTTAAAGCTCTACAGGTGAGGAACTACCTGCTGTAGTTAAAGCTCTACAGGTGAGGAACTACCTGCTGTAGTTAAAGCTCTGCAGGTGAGGAACTACCTGCTGTAGTTATAGCTCTGCAGGTGAGGAACTACCTGCTGTAGTTACAGCTCTACAGGTGAGGAACTACCTGCTGTAGTTAAAGCTCTGCAGGTGAGGAACTACCTGCTGTAGTTAAAGCTCTGCAGGTGAGGAACTACCTGCTGTAGTTAAAGCTCTGCAGGTGAGGAACTACCTGCTGTAGTTAAAGCTCTGCGGGTGAGGCACTACCTGCTGTAGTTAAAGCTCTACAGGTGAGGAACTACCTGCTGTAGTTACAGCTCTACAGGTGAGGAACTACCTGCTGTAGTTACAGCTCTACAGGTGAGGAACTACCTGCTGTAGTTAAAGCTCTGCAGGTGAGGAACTACCTGCTGTAGTTAAAGCTCTGCAGGTGAGGAACTACCTGCTGTAGTTACAGCTCTACAGGTGAGGAACTACCTGCTGTAGTTAAAGCTCTGCAGGTGAGGAGCTACGTTAAAGGGGCAATATGTAAGATTTATTTTAAAAGATGGGGGATAGGCTTTGGCGGTATCAGGTACTACGGGGCACCAGGGTATTTAGAAGGTATGATTTTAGATACGTCAAACAGTCGCACGGGCTGCGTGTCTCACTGAGTCGGGTCGCAATGCACAGATTTGATTGGCTGAATAGCGTCATGATGATTCTGAGCATGATGTGTGTTTTCTGTGTTGCAGATCTACCGCAGAGGCTCGGAGAGGAGCACTGATTGGTCCTGGGAGACGCTGAAGAAGGAGGTGACGGTGGCTGTGGAGAGCGAGGTAATTTACCCCCAACGTGGTCTGCGGCCATGTTTACTCCAACAGCACTAACGTCATTTCAAAATCCCTGTCTGTTAAACACTGATGGTGTCTGGTGCAGGCAGTAACCTCTGTCCTCCTCCTCCCGTCTGTCCTCCTCCTCCTCCCGTCTGTCCTCCTCCTGTCCTCCTCCTCCCGTCTGTCCTCCTGTCTGTCCTCCTCCTGTCTGTCCTCCTCCTCCTCCTGTCTGTCCTCCTCCCGTCTGTCCTCCTCCTCCTGTCTGTCCTCCTCCTGTCCCCCTCCTCCCGTCTGTCCTCCTCCTCCTGTCTGTCCTCCTCCTGTCCCCCTCCTCCCGTCTGTCCTCCTCCTCCTCCTGTCTGTCCTCCTGTCTGTCCTCCTCCTCCCGTCTGTCCTCCTCCCGTCTGTCCTCCTCCCGTCTGTCCTCCTGTCTGTCCTCCTCCCGTCTGTCCTCCTGTCTGTCCCCCTCCTGTCTGTCCTCCTCCTCCCGTCTGTCCTCCTGTCTGTCCCCTCCTGTCTGTCCTCCTCCTCCCGTCTGTCCTCCTGTCTGTCCTCCTCCCGTCTGTCCTCCTGTCTGTCCTCTCGTCTGTCCTCCTGTTCTCCTCCTCCTGTCTGTCCTCCCGTCTGTCCTCCTCCCACCTGTCCTCCTGTCTGTCCCCCTCCTGTCTGTCCTCCTCCCGTCTGTCCTCCTGTCTGTCCTCCTCTCGTCTGTCCTCCTGTCCTCCTCCTCCCACCTGTCCTCCCGTCTGTCCCCCTCCCACCTGTCCTCCTGTCTGTCTCTCCTCCTGTCTGTTCTCCTCCTGTCTGTCCTCCTCCTCCTCCTCCTCCTCCCACCTGTCCTCCCGTCTGTCCCCCTCCCACCTGTCCTCCTGTCTGTCTCTCCTCCTGTCTGTCCTCCTCCTCCTCCTCCTACCTGTCCTCCCGTCTGTCCTCCTCCTTCTGTCCTCCCGTCTGTCCACCTGTCCTCCCGTCTGTCCCCCTCCCACCTGTCCTCCTCCCACCTGTCCTCCCGTCTGTCCCCCTCCCACCTGTCCTCCTGTCTGTCTCTCCTCCTGTCTGTTCTCCTCCTGTCTGTCCCCCTCCTGTCTGTCCTCCTCCTCCCGTCTGTCCTCCTGTCTGTCCTCCTCCCGTCTGTCCTCCTGTCTGTCCTCCTCCTCCTCCCACCTGTCCTCCCGTCTGTCCCCCTCCCACCTGTCCTCCTGTCTGTCTCTCCTCCTGTCTGTTCTCCTCCTGTCTGTCCGTCCCCTCCTGTCTGTCCTCCTCCTCCCGTCTGTCCTCCTGTCTGTCCTCCTCCCGTCTGTCCTCCTGTCTGTCCTCCTCCTCCTCCCACCTGTCCTCCCGTCTGTCCCCCTCCCACCTGTCCTCCTGTCTGTCTCTCCTCCTGTCTGTCCTCCTCCTGTCTGTCCTCCTCCTACCTGTCCTCCCATCTGTCCTCCTCCTTCTGTCCTCCCGTCTGTCCACCTGTCCTCTCGTCTGTCCTCCTGTTCTCCTCCTCCTGTCTGTCCTCCCGTCTGTCCTCCTCCCGTCTGTCCTCCTGTCTGTCCTCCTCCCGTCTGTCCTCCTGTCTGTCCTCCTCTCGTCTGTCCTCCTCCTCCTCCTCCTCCCACCTGTCCTCCCGTCTGTCCCCCTCCCACCTGTCCTCCTGTCTGTCTCTCCTCCTGTCTGTCCTCCTCCTGTCTGTCCTCCTCCTACCTGTCCTCCCATCTGTCCTCCTCCTTCTGTCCTCCCGTCTGTCCACCTGTCCTCCCGTCTGTCTCTCCTCCTGTCTGTTCTCCTCCTGTCTGTCCTCCTCCTCCTCCTACCTGTCCTCCCGTCTGTCCTCCTCCTTCTGTCCTCCCGTCTGTCCACCTGTCCTCCCGTCTGTCCTCCTGTCCTCCCGTCTGTCCCCCTCCCACCTGTCCTCCTCCCACCTGTCCTCCTCCTTCTGTCCTCCCGTCTGTCCTCCTGCAGCTGCAGAGCAGCGTGACAGAGTTTGAGTTTTCTCAGGAGGAGTATCGGCAGCTGCAGGTGGAGTTTTGGTCCAAGTTTTACGCCTGCTGTCTGCAGTACCAGGAGGCTCAGTCTCTGCCTCTGGGCCTGACTGTCAGCCTCCACACCAGCATGGTCTGCCTGCTGAAGAAGGTTAGGAAGCCGCTCTCGTACATCCGTCTGTCTGTCATTGGTTTCATGTAGCACCGCGTTTTGAACAAGTTCAGATGTAGAAACCAGAAGTAAAAATTAAGCCAAAACATGCCGGGCACGGGTACGAGCCAGAGTCTGCGCAGTAGTGATCGGGGGTGGTCACCTGCATTATTCTATACACGATAACATAATATATATTTAACGCTAGCCAGTAACGGTTTTAGATTAAGCTGCGTTTCCACCACAGCAGCCTCACTGACCAGGCCTGCAGAGGCGTTCGTTATTTTACTGCCTCGTGAGCGCAGGCATAGGCCGATGCCCATTATCTCAAAATGCCAGATAATGATAATCATGATTGACAGCAGCTCGCTCAGTCGCGTGCAGGGCTCAGCCGTCAATCATGACGTGAAACCCCCCTTTTTATAGCATCAAATAACCAAACGTAGCAGAAACAAACATCAGCGAGATAAGAACGACCTAAACTGACAGAAACCATCTTTGGGGTTTGGCTCACCACTAGGTGTCGCACTTGACTCAGCAGCCGCTCCCGAGTGGAACAAAAGCTGCGTTTACACCCAAAGCACCAGGAACTTTAATCCCCAGGAACTACTTTCAAGGAACTATAAGGTCCTTCAGCCCGCTGTCGTCTGCGTTTCCACCGCGGTCTAAAGACCCGGGAAGATCAGGCAGAGTACACCGTTCGGTTACACCATCACACAGCTGCGTAACTCTGCTGTTTTAACTTGTTAAACTCATCACCTGCAGTTCAGCACGAGGACCTTTGCTTAGTTTAACCTGTGCACTGTCACCTGTTTGAAACCCTGAGCTCAGCGCTGTATAACGGGGAAACCGAGAGCCGCTGCTTCCTCAGAGCGCTGTAATATTAGAATATGGTAACACAAGCGTCCCGTGTCTTTCTACACATACAGCAGCGTACACTTGTTTTCAGACACAAGAACAGCCGCTGTGCACACATTTAGCTCCACAGCTGTTTATTAATCTGCAGAAATATAAATGTGTAAAACGCAGCGTTTGCGTGCTTCAGCAGGAGACGCGAGGGCTGCCGGTGTCGCAGGAGGAAACACGCCGGTCTGCAGCCGCCACTTCACTTTACCGCAACGCTTCATCTGAAAAACACAAACGTGCGACATTGAGATATCATTCTGTACGATCGATTTAGCCAAATCTAGTCTTAACGAACACCACGATTCTACACTGTTAGAGGTTAACGTTAGCAGTCAGCGTTAGCATGTTGCTAACTTTAGCTTTTGGCTAGGGTAGCAATAGCATGAGAGTTAGCAGTTAGCGTTATAGCATTTAGCAAGCAGCATGTGGGCCGTATGTGATTAACCTTCAACCGCCAGAGAAGGCCGGCCTGGGACCCGGCAACGCATCGATCCAGATGGTCAAACCACCGCTGCTCCAATGATCAGAAATGATCAGCGCAGCAAGCCCTGCCCCACAAGTTCCTGTACTTGGAAAGTACTACCCCCGAGCAGGAACCTTTTGGGGGGTAAAATAATGTCCCCGGAACTTAATTTAGACCTGGTCCCTGCGGTGGAAACGCGGCTATAATGAGTTGGATTTAGCACCGTGATGCCGTCGGCACCGGTTGCTGATGATGTAGGCTTCTTTTTAATTTGCCAGAACGTGTCATAATGAGAAATGCCGGTTTACATAAAATCAAACCGCTTTAAGCTTGTACACCGAACCGGCAAAACCCGGAAATGGACCCAACTCTAGTGCGTAGTCATAGCCCTGCAGTTTAAAGGTACAGAGTCATATTCTTGCTGTTCAGCTGTGCTACACCATGAAAATGAGATTTAATCATTAAAAGGACATTTAGGCTTCAGGGTGGGCTGACAGCAGAATGACAAACTCAATGGAACTAAATGAATAAACCTAAAATTCACTCAGCCAATCAGAGAGGCTCACCTGCAGCCTGTTACACACCACAGCAGGTGCACGTGGGGGGTTACAGCACATACACATAATACGACCGGGTCGTCACATTGGGGTCAACGTTACAGTTGGTCAGCTCTAAATATCTTGTTACAGTCGCCAGTGTGTCTGACGCTGCAGAGGAGCTAATCTCCTTCATGTGACGCGGGTCAACGTTCGTAATAGACCTTTAGTTTTACATCACAGTTTGGGAGGGGCCGGCGGATTCAGCTGAACTAAACTAATCCAAACAGACGCACACAAACTAATGTTGAGCAGGAAAAGCCGTTTTTACACACAATAATGTGTTTTGTCATCACGTTTGTGTTCAGAGCAAAGCAATAACACAGTGCTGCTCGTGTTTCAGGGGTTTGTGTCGTTCCTCCTGCCTTGTTTCGCTGTGGATCATTTGTACCTGTCCTATGATGAGTACCTGTTCTCAGAGGAGGAGACGCCCATCGCTGAAGGTAACTACACCTTTTATCTGCTGATGGTGACTCGACTAAATCAAGGCTTCTGTCCGACTCTGAAGCTTCTTCATACCGTAGTGACCACCATCTTCGCTGTGAACAGAAATATCCAGTAAAACGAGAGTTTGAGACTTTGTGCTTGTAAACTGTACGTGTGTGTGTGTGTGTTGTGATATATGTTACATGTGTGTGTGTGTGTGTGTGTTTTTGTGTGTGGTCCTCAGACCCTGAGGTGGGGCGGGACGTCCTGCAGCTGGTTCAGTGTCTGCGGCTGGTCAGTGATGCCGTTTCTGGAGAGATGGCGTACGAGATGGAGAAAGCTCTGGAACATCTTCAGTCACCTGAGAGAGCTGCCGAACTCGTCCTGGAAAACATGCTGTCCAATGACAAGTCAGTGCCTTACATACACCTGTCCAATGACAAGTCAGTCCCTTACATACACCTGTCCAATGACAAGTCAGTGCCTTACATACACCTGTCCAATGACAAGTCAGTCCCTTACATACACCTGTCCAATGACAAGTCAGTGCCTTACATACACCTGTCCGATGACAAGTCAGTCCCTTACATACACCTGTCCGATGACAAGTCAGTCCCTTACATACACCTGTCCGATGACAAGTCAGTGCCTTACATACACCTGTCCGATGACAAGTCAGTCCCTTACATACACCTGTCCGATGACAAGTCAGTCCCTTACATACACCTGTCCGATGACAAGTCAGTGCCTTACATACACCTGTCCGCTGACAAGTCATACACCTGTCCGATGACAAGTCAGTGCCTTACATACACCTGTCCGATGACAAGTCAGTGCCTTACATACACCTGTCCGATGACAAGTCAGTGCCTTACATACACCTGTCCGATGACAAGTCAGTCCCTTACATACACCTGTCCGATGACAAGTCAGTGCCTTACATACACCTGTCCGATGACAAGTCAGTGCCTTACATACACCTGTCCGATGACAAGTCAGTGCCTTACATACACCTGTCCGATGACAAGTCAGTGCCTTACATACACCTGTCCGATGACAAGTCAGTCCCTTACATACACCTGTCCAATGACAAGTCAGTCCCTTACATACACCTGTCCGATGACAAGTCAGTCTGAAGTTGAAATGAACTCTGTACTGCACCCGATGAGTTTATTAATCTTCTCTGGAGTAACAAAGGAAGAGATGATTATCAGTGCAGACTAGAGCTGGACCTGATGATGATGATGATAATGATGATGATGATAATGATAATGATGATGATGATAATGATATCCTTCCTTACATCGTGAACCCTCAGCCTGTTTCTGCATTACTTATGAAATCTACGCGGGGAAACCTGTATGTTGTACAGGTTTTATTGTGTAATATTTCTTTTTCCATCTCATTTCAAACAAATGAACTAAATTCGTAATCCAGTGATTTATTATGTTCATTTTGTAGATTTCATCGATCGTGTCCTTCCGTTTGCTAATTTGTGTTGCACTGAAATATAACATCAGGGTTTCAGATCGTACCACTTACTCCTGTTCTCACCTTTTGGTGTTTATGTATCATTTGCAACCAATGAATACATCTTTGATTGAATCGATTATCAAAATAGCTTCCAGTTTTCTGCTGATCGACTAATTGGTTAATTGTTAATTGTTTTGGCTCTACACCTCTGCAAGAAAGCGTATCGCGTTAGTGGTTTCATGAGTGTTTTAAACGCTAATCAAGGGAATTAACTTCATTGATTTTAACAGTAGTGTCGCGTCATGTTTCCTGCAGTGAGAACGTGATCGAGGACATCCAGAACAAACTGCAGGACATCCGAAACCCGATGGCGGCCATGATGGTCCTGCTGAGGGAGATGGACCTGGAGACGGACTCGGAGGTCGGAGGAGAAGGACCCATCACACCTGGTGGGAAACAGCTAATTAACTCTGTGTGAACTTTAACCTCAGGGGAGATTTTGTTGTTGAGTTGTTAAAAATCCTGAAACGAAAACAATGTTCATACGAACAGCTGTAACACACACACATTGAATGCATCCATCTTGTAAGTCTGCCTGTGTAAGACGACAACACCTCCTCCCGTCTTGTTCACACTTCTTCTTTTCATAAAGAATTGATATTTAATAATCGTTTCAGCATCACTGTGCTGAAGTCTGCTGTCGGCATGACAACCAGGGACAAAAAATAAAGTTTCTTATTGGTTATATTTTTTTCTTTTATGTTATTTGCCAAAAAACACGTGACATCGTGTATCGATTCTGTTTTACGTAGTCGCTGGAAATATTCGTGACTCACATGACGTTAATCTGCCGGTCACTTTCTGACTGATGTGAAACTGGATCGATATAAAAACACTGAGAAAACCAGTCTGACGTGGCTTCGCTGCATTTTTAATACGCTGACTTTTCCTCTTTTGATGCGTTTGAGAACTTAATGTAAAAACGTATTTCATGTATTTTGATGTGATTATTATTAAAGTAAAAGAGAGAAAATGGGACTTCACTGCAGCGGAAATTAATTGCATAAAGTTTAAAAGGTTGTGGTTCAGATATATAAACCCATGATTGTCCCGATTAACTCTGTGTGTGTGTGTGTGTGTGTGTGTGTGTGTGTGTGTGTGTGTGTGTGTGTGTGTGTTTCCCTGATCTGTGTCTTGCAGGTCAAAGTCTGAACACGAGGATCAGCCTGTCTCAGCTGTACGGCAGCAGCTCGGCAGTGTCTGTAGTATGTCAGGCCGTCTGTCACATGACCATGACCAGAGCGCTGTTCTGCAGAGACCTGCTCATCCTGCAGAAGCTCTACCTGCGCTTCGGAGACAACGTACGCACACACATACACACACACTCACAGGAACACACACACTCACAGGAACACACACACACTCACAGGAACACACACACAGGAACACACACACACACACACAGGAACACACACACTCTCACAGGAACACACACACACACACACACAGGAACACACACACAGGAACACACACACACTCACAGGAACACACACACACTCACAGGAACACACTCACAGAAACACACACACTCACAGGAAGACACACACACACACTCACAGGACACACACACACACTCACAGGAACACACACACACTCACAGAAACACACACACACACTCACAGAAACACACACACACACACACACTCACAGGAACACACTCACAGAAACACACACACTCACAGAAACACACACACTCACAGGAACACACACACTCACAGGAACACACACACAGGAACACACACTCACAGGAACACACACACACTCACAGAAACACACACACACACACACACTCACAGGAACACACTCACAGAAACACACACACTCACAGAAACACACACACTCACAGAAACACACACACTCACAGAAACACACACACTCACAGGAACACACACACACACACTCACAGGAACACACACACAGGAACACACACACAGGAACACACACTCACAGAAACACACACACTCACAGAAACACACACACACACACACACTCACAGGAACACACTCACAGAAACACACACACTCACAGAAACACACACACTCACAGGAACACACACACTCACAGGAACACACACACACACAGGAACACACACACACACACTCACAGGAACACACACACAGGACAGACACACACACAGGAACACACACACACACACTCACAGGAACACACACACACACACACACTCACAGGAACACACACACACACTCACAGGAACACACACACAGGAACACACACTCACACAACACACACACACACAGAAAACACACACACACACACACTCACAGGAACACACTCACAGAAACACACACACACTCACAGACACACACACACACTCACAGAAACACACACACACACAGGAACACACACACACACACACTCACAGGAACACACACACAGAAACACACACACACACACACACACACACACACACACACAGGAACACACACACAGGAACACACACTCACAGGAACACACACACACACACTCACAGGAACACACACACAGGAACACACACTCACAGGAACACACACACACACAGCTTCAGAATGAACATTTCATTGAAAGTTGTTTTGGTTTTTTTTACAAAGTCACAAACAGTCGCATCTTTGTTGGTCATTTAACCGAAAACAGCGACTGAGAGAGTGAATGTCAGCTAGCGACTGAAACCTTCTCTACGACAGACGTCTCCTGGACGAATGAGGGACGACAGTCTTATTGTGAGAGTGAATGTTAAGAGCGCCCTCTGCCGGGTCACAAGGCAAACTACACACCGAGACTGTAGACGAAAGTTTGAATTCAAACAGTCTGAATATTTAATTTGTCCCCCACGTTACAACCAAAGTTTGAATTTGGAATAAAAAGTGACAAACAAGCGTCCCTTCACTTAAGAGGAGAAATAAACACCCAAACGCACACGTAGAACAGACTAAAAGGGGGGAAATGAGTAATAAGAACAGATACGCAGACTGACACCTCTGTACAGAAGTCTGGATCACTGAGCCGGATCACTGAGCCGGATCACTGAGCCGGATCACTGAGCCGACTGATTCGGCCTGGTTTTAACCCTGAAGTCAGAATAATGTCGGAATCAGGACGAATTTCTGTCAGATCGGTCGTTGTTGTTGTTTGAAGTTCAGTTTGAGGACACGACGAGTGATCTGTCGGATTTCTGGCAGCGCAGACGTTTCTGTCGTCATGGCTGCTGTGATTACATCTGTGTGTGTGTGTCTCAGGTGTTTCTGGGTGGGGGGGCTCAGCTGCTGCAGCTCCAGCAGGACCTGATCCCTCGGAGCTCCCACCTCCTGTCCTCTTATTACCTCCTCAAACACATCAGTCAGAGCCTGGCCTCCTCTGTGCCCATGGATATCATGTGAGTACCCACAAATACACATCTGCATGTAGACTCGCGTGTAGACACGCGCACACACACGCACACGGCAAACAGTTTTAACATTTATTAGCTAAGTTTGACCCTCCGGAATTAACATCACAGACATCAATAACGTCATTTTGACTAGTCACAACGGCAGAGATCAGCAGCGATGTCACTGAAGCGACACTCGACTCGTCACACGTCCTAAATGACAATTGCAGATATCTGTACTTCAGCTTTGACTAGTCAATAGTTGCAGATATGTCCAGCGTCACTATGACTAGTCCCAACTGACCCTTCGCTAAACCCCTCCTCGAAACAGCGACTGTCTAATCATAGCGTAGCAACTGTAACTAGGAACCGCAGGCCTGTCGAGCTTTGTATTTCTCTCCATGTTAAAGCAAGATACCCTGTCTCGAGACAGTTTGGAGGATGGCGTCTTTTTTGTAGTCTTACAAAAACCTAAAACACGGCGGATCTGGCCGGATGGTCGTAAGATTGTTGTTGGCAGTAATCTTCTCAGGGTCCGCTGCACTTAATCCAATCCCCGCGCTCCGGCCCAATTTAAGTCTTAGGATCAACAACTGGTGAGGATGCTGACATATATCTTAAATTAGCTAGCTACACTTATAAAATCTGCTAGTGAGAGTCATTTTAGCCGACAAAATCCACGTCGTCAGCTAGAAATAAGCCTGCTTTTGTTTTCTCTGTGGAATCGAAGACCTAGTGTTTCAAAAATGACAGGTTTCGATGTTAAATCTGCCACCGTTATCACTGTAAACTCATTCCGACTAGTTAAAACTTTATAAGATATCTAAAAAAAAGACAATTAGATATTTTGAATTGAGGGGAATTAAAGATATCTGAAACTGGAATTATGACTAGACATATCTTGAATCAGAGCTTTGACTAGTCAAAGCAGATAGTAGTAATGAATATCCAGGTCGTGTAGAGTCTTTAATAATCTTTTAGAGCCCTAAATGGTGTTTCTATAAAGAATATAAAATATTTATTTATATTAAACTCATGTTAGCAGGTTGTCTTTAAAGTTTAGCAGAGTTTAGTAGGAGACACAAAGAAACATTCACACATGTATAAATGTAGAGGTGTAGAACAGGTTTACTGACCTCTGACCTCCTGCAGAGACGCTAACCTGCAGCACCTCACAGTGTTGGAGCTGTCTGACACCCCGGCCCTCTCCGCCAGCAGATCAGGTGAGTGACCCTGAACTAAAAGGAACTTCATCACTCGTCTCTTCTGCTTCTGCTCTGTGTCCAATACCTTCTAATAAACAGGTGCTAATAATAGATTATAATTAATTAATAGAACATTAAATGAGGAAGGAAAATCTAATGTTGAAATTATTTCCGAATCAGTAAAATGACGGAAAGTGAGACAGAGAAGACAGATACTAAAACCATCATATCAGTAAGAACATATTTATTTATTTATTTATATATATATATTTTAAAAATGCCTCTCTCACCCCCCGTGGGGTGGTATGTGTCCTCCTCATGCTCGGGCCCCAGTGCTCCCATCATCACTGGCACCACTGTTGCTTTTACTCTCCACATCTTTTCCAGCTCCTCTTTCAGCCTTTGGTGTTTTTCAAGCTTGTCGTTTTCCTTCTTCTTGATGCTGCTGTCGCTTGGCATGGCTGCATCTATCTCCGCTGCCTTCTTCTGCTGTTTGTCGATCAACACGATGTCTGGTTGGTTAGCCATCACCAGTTTGTCAGTCTGGATCATGAAGTCCCACAGGATCTTAGCTCAGACAGTCTCAGCTACCTTAGGAGGTGTTTTCCAGTTTGACCCTGGGACCTCCAGCCCAAACTCATGGCAGATGTTCCTGTACACTCTGCCAGCCACTGGCTGATGGCGGTCCATGTACGCTGCTCCTGCTGCTTCTTACAGCCTGCTGTTGTGTGCTGAACCGTCTCAGGTGCGTCTCTGCACAGTCTGCACCTGGGGTCCAGGCTGGCGTGGTCGACCCCAGCCTCTGTGGATCTTGTACTGAGCTGACATGATTAGTGCTTCTGTGCGGTCCTTTTCCAGCCACTGGTAGGATTTCAGCCACTTCTTCTATCAGTCGGTGGTACATGCCGTGCAGGGGCTTGTCTCTCCATGATGGTTCCTCCTCCTCCTCATCATCCTCAGGCTTCTGCTGCCTGAGGTATTCACTTCACATTCATCATTGGGGGCCATCTTCCTGATGTACTCCTGGATCTTTGTTGTTCTGACACTCACTCGTCCTCGGCCTCCCTCGTTCTGCTTAGCGTACAGTCTCAGGGTGCTGGATTTGGGGTGAAACCCTCCGTGCATTGTGAGGAGCATCCTCGTCTTGATATCAGTGGCCTCTGTCTCCTCATTTGGCCAGTTTATTGTACCAGCGGAGTATCTGATGACTAGCGAGGCGTATGTGTTGATGGCTCGGATCATGTTCTTCCCATTCAGCTGACTTTTCAGGACCGGCCTTACTCTGTGTAGGTGTTTGGCTGTGGCTGACTTCCTCGCCGCCTCCTCATGGTTTCCGTTTGCCTGTGGCATCCCAAGGTATCTGTAGCTGTCCTGAACATCTGCAATGTTGCCTTCTGGTAGTTCGACCCCCTCAGTTCTGACCATTTTCCCTTTTTTTGATACCATCTGACCGCACTTGTCCAGTCCGAATGACATTCCCAGGTCGTTGCTGTAGATCCCTCACTCATACCTGGCATACAGTTTGATGTCATCCATGTAGAGGAGGTGACTGATGGTTGCTCCACTTCGGAACCAGTATCTGTAGCCACTCTGTGATGATCTGGCTGCGGGGGTTCAGGCCTCTGCAGAACAGTGCATCACCTTGAAATACGCCGCACTTGATGGTGACTTATGCAGTTGGCTTCTAGACTTGCTTTCCACAGCCCACTGAGTTCTTGATGAAGGCTCTTAGTGTCCTGTTCATTTTGTACATTTCCAAGCATTCCAGTATCCACGTATGGGGCACTGAGTCGTAGGCTTTCTTGTAGTAATCCAGGTTGGTCTGGCTGGTCTTGCAGTCTGGCTCTATCGACCAGTAGCTGGTGCTTGGCTCCCTTGGTATTACAATCATTTCCCTTCTGGGCCTTGGCCATGTGCCGACTCATCTTAGCCACTATGATGCTGCCATGTTGTGCAGGTTATTGGCTGGTAGTTGGATGGAATCCTTCATGATCAGTTGGTTCATTTGTTAGTTTCTTCAGCCATGTGGATCATGTCAGGGCCTGTCCAAGTCTTCATACCTGGCACTCTTTCTTGGATGTCTGCCATTATAATAAGGGGTCCAGCTTGGTCATGATCTTCAATCTCAGGTCAGTCAAGTGGGTCTGTGCCGTAAGGGCTTGGTACCCAATCTCAGAGTGGTGGGACGATGATGATATCTCCCCCCTGCCGTAGCATGTTTGTTGTACCTCATCGATCTCTAGTTGTGATCGCAGTTGCGGATGTTAGAAAACTGAGCCAGGAGTTGTTTCTTTGTCAGTGTAGATGTTGGGTTTCCAAGCGTCCATATATCCCATAGCCTCTGCATATAACCCCTCTCACCGGGGTTGTATAGTAGCATTGCATCCCTAGCACTTTTCTCATCAGAAGATAAACAGACTGCATATTGACTTCCATCAGAGAGAGACCGATAAATCAGTTTATCACAGATATCAGTATCAGGCAGCTCATCAGTAAATGTCAGAAGAGAAACGAACTAAAATGTTTGATGTAATTTAGAAACAGTTTGTCCGCCAGAGAGCGCTGACAGGTTGATTTCACTGTAAAATGTCTCAAACACTGTTTCTGTCTTTGAGTCACTTTTCTTTAATAATCTAAAGGCAAATGTATTTGTACAGCACCTTTCAACAACAAGGTTATTCAGAGTGCTTTACGTAAGACAGAAAGGCATTAAGACGAGATATAAAGAGAAACACAAGACAATATAAAAACACACATAAATGGGATTTAAAAGGATTTAAACAAAGTAAAAGATTAAGATAAGCTTAAATAGCTAAGGGATCCGTATCAAGATTGTTTATGTAAAAAAATTATCAGCAGATATATTATCAAATTTTTCCCAAAATCCCAAATATTGATATCAGTATCGGCCTTACAAATCCAGCATCAGTCAGGTAGTAATGTCAGTCACTCACAGGTCTCACAGGGCACTGTTTTCATTTTGTTCAGTGTGTATGAGGTAATAAGTGCCCCATTGATGTTCAGTGTGTATGAGGTGGTAATAGTATCTCCTCTCAGCAGTGTTGAGTCCTCAGACGGTGGTGGAGCTCTTCTATCAGACTGCAGCCAGGAAGATGATCATCTCTCAGATTTACTCTCAGCAGCAGAGTAACTCTCTGCTCCACTGGACCCACATGATCTCTAATGTGGTCAACCTGCTCGCTCAGCTGCTGTATCCTTCGTTCACCTAACAACACACTGAGCAGGTGTTTCTTTTCTACACACACTTAGGAAGGCAGCAAAAACGTAATGTTGTGCTGTCCTGGTGGTGGCAACGGACACGACTTCCTCAAGATTATAAATACTGGTCAAGTTATTTAAGAAGAAGTTATATTATGAAAGTAAACTGAAAACTCAGTCACATGACACTGTTGACCAGTTGGCAGACTGATGGGAGACTAAACAAGTCATTGAACATCAAAGCTAAATTCAGCGTCTTTAACCTCACGATTCAAAAAAGAAGATCCTGAAAAGGCTTTTGATCGAATGTATCTACGTACGTGCTCCTCAGTCACATTATCACAGCTGCCAGTGAAATCTCAACACAATCTGTATAAACTGCATTATATTTTATTTACTCCAAGGACTTCCTGTGTTCTCCAGTATGTCGTTGTTTGTTGTTGAATCTTAACTGGTGTCTCCCAGTTGGCCCAGTAACCCTGGTTTCCAGTTCCCTGAGTGTCTGATGGCCAACTGTCAGTACACACAGCTGCAGGTGAGTTTGTTCATTATATTATTGATACACTGACTCATATTCATCACACTAACCTGACGTCTTCATCCTCGTCTCAACACTCAGTCAGCAGAGTTCTGATAAATCCAACATGTCGGCCGCTTTATTCTGTATGAAACGTTTATCCTTCGGTTCATTAAAGTCTCTGCAGACACCTGAAGGCAGCAGGACCCATATGTTGATAAATCCTTAGCCTCTGATTGGAGGAGTGACATCACACACTGTTTACACAATTCAATTTTATTTATATAGCGCCAATTCATATAGAGCAGGTCTAGACCGGACTCTTTATATTATTACAGAGACCCAACAAATCCCACCATGAGCAAGCACTTGGCCACAGCGGCAAGAAGAAGCTTCCTTTAAGAGGCAGAAACCTCGAGCAGAACCAGACTCAGGGGGGGCGGCCATTTCGAGTTAGTAACATGCAGTAATGGGATAAAAATGCATACAGACGGAGAGGGAGAGGAGGAGAGAGGTGCATCATGGGAAGTCTCCCAGCAGTCTAGGTCTATAGCAGCATACCTAAGGGATGGTTCAGGACTCACCTGAGCCAGCCCTAACTATAAGCTTTATCACAGAGGAAAGTCTGAAGCCTACTCTTAAATGTGGAGATGGTGTCTGCCTCCCAAACCCAAACTGGGACCTGGTTCCACAGGAGAGGAGCTTGATACCTGAAGGCTCTGGCTCCCGGTCTACTTTTGGAGACTCTAGGAACCACAAGTAACCCTGCATCCTGGGAGCGCAGTGCTCTAGTCGGGTAATAAGGTGTTATGAGATCTTTAAGATACGATGGTGCCTGACCATTAAGAGCTTTGTAGGTGAGGAGAAGGATTTTAAATTCTGTTCTGGATTTTACAGGAGCCAATCCAGAGAAGCTAATATTGGAGAGATATGATGCGTTTACCTTCATTACATCACCTGCAGATGACACCTGGCTGCTACAGAATAAACACACACACCTCTACACACATCAGACTGTCTAACTCCATATTCTGGTGTTCATGACGTCAGATTACTGTCCTTTAATCCTGCGTCACAGCCTCATTTATAACTTTTAAAATATAACCTGTGCTTCAAGTTTTATTCTTGAAATGGATCAGTGTCATATTTAAGATATGATGTCACCATTCGCAACATGAAATACAGCAGAATATGGTCGATTGATGCGATCACATTCACGTTTTGTATTAGTTTCTATCATTTGACTAATTAATAACATGATTTCGGAAAGAAGCCGGTTCTTCATTTGTCGAGCTGTCGTCATTCTTCACTGTGATTGGCTCAGCCGTTCCAGAGCGATGAGAGCAGTGATGTGATTGGCTGAGAGTGTATTTATTAATCACCACACCCGCTGATCTATATTCACCTTCACTCAGCTCTTTAACACTGAAACTTGAACCAGAAGAGCAGTCTGTGAGAGCAGCACCTGCAGCTTCATCGTTGCACCTGTGTTTAAATGCTTTAACGTGTGACAGTAATGACTGAGCAGTCTGAGCGTCTCCGGTGTATCTCACCTGTGTTTTCTGTGTGCAGGAGTATGTGCGGCTGATTGGTCCCTGGTGCCAGGTGAACATCGGCTCCTGTCGCTTCATGCTGGGTCAGTGTTACCTGGCCAACGGGGAGGGCCAGAAGGTGGGTCACAACAGCCACACCTGTATATCTTCACAGTGCGTAGACTCAAACTGATGATGTTGCTTTGAGGATCTGCTGACTCCTCATATCTCCTCTCTTCAGGCTCTGCAGTGTTTCCAGGAGGCAGCGATGGAGGTGGAGAAGGAGGAGTTCCTGATGAGACTGACAGGCACCGAGGAGGAGGAGGCGGCATCCACCCCCAGATTACAGTACTACAACAAGGTACACATGACACACAGACTCATGTCTGATGTAAGAACATCTGTAAAGCTGAAAACAGCCAAGTCCATTTTGGCTTCAGTACCCCCTTTTCCTGATTTCTGAATCCAAGTTCCCCCTTTACCCGACTACAACATTTAGCTTAGAAAACTGCATCAGAAAACCGCAGCATATGATGCAATGAGTGAACGATAACCCACCTTTTGACGAATATAACATTACAAACAAGAAATGGAGTGAAAGAGTTGCACTTAGTGCCTCCTGAGCGGATTTATTTTAACTTAAGTTTGACCATGTGTTATCATTAAACATAACAGTAACACACATTTTTCCCATTCAGTGGTAGTTAAGTGTGTATGAACTATGAACAGTTGGCAGCAGCTTTATGTAAATAGCCTACAATGTATGTCAATGTTACAATTAAACAATCAAATGATTAAATCTAAGTTTATGCAAAGTTAAGTGATGCAAGTCCAGTTCTGACCTCAATGGGCTGTTTAACAAATAACAGCAAACAAGGAGGAAGCTGCCGCCTGCAGAGTCTGTTTCTTTGTTTAGTTTTTATCCGAGTCAGTGCCGAGAACAAAGTTTCACACAAGTATGTGAATCTGAATTGTAGTAAATGTCGAAGAGCTCGTTTCCCTAGCTCAGGGTGAAATCTATTCCACAGTGCTGCTTTTTGAGAAAACTCGGTCATACAGTTCCACGGCGGCACTGTCGCTGCCTTGCAGGCTGACATTCATGTCATTCAATTTGGCAAAAATATCCACCAGGTGTGCCACCTTAGCAAGCCACTCGGTCCTTTAACCAGGCGGCAAGAGGAGATGCCTTCTCTGACCAAAGCAACATTTGACAAAAGAACAGCCTGTTCAGCACGTCAGCAGTTAAAAATGTCCTGGCCAGTTCCCCTCTAGGCGTTTGCTAAACAGGTTGTGTTCTCGAATGTCAAAACTGAGCGAGCTGCGCCTGTCCACTGATATCGGTTGCCTCATCCAATTATAATGAAAACTCACCAGCCCCGAGCTTCTCCACAAACTGAGCTGCGATATCTGTGTCCACCTCGTCAGTTCTCTGTGAAACACTCAGGAGGCCCTCGTTTAAAGAGCCACCTCTCCATCTTTTACCAGCTTCGTTGCTAGCTAGCCTTCAATTTGCTAATGGGCACTGGATTATGAAACAGTTCTGGTGCACAATAAAATATTTAAAAATTGGAAATATAAGTGTAGTTCTAGTTTGTATATATTTATTATTATTGTTGTTGTTGTTATCATTATTATCTAAAAATATCTATTTTCAAAAACCTGCAATATTTTCATGATTTATTCTTATATTTTTCCATTTCTCTCCCCCTGTAGTACCTCCGCGTACCTCTAGGTAAACACTACATTAATCAACCGAAAGTTAAAACAGGTTCCATGCAGCGTTTCGTGTGATGTGAAGACATCAATTTAGACGTTTAGAAAACTGTAAACTGATACAGACGAAATCCATTTAATCCAAAAATAATCAACAGAATAATAATGAAAATAATTATTGAGCCTTACACATTCTGAAAGATATCTCACACACATTCAGCGATGAGTCTTAGTGTTTTATTCAGTGTGACAGGAGCACACAGGTGAATTCAGGTAGAGCTGCTTAAGCCGTCAACCCCTGAAACTACGCAAAACTGCCTTTCAGATACTTCCTGTTTATACACATTCATTTGGTGTTTCAGGTGCTGCGGTTGTTGGAGGATGTGGGTCTACCTGAGCTGGTCATCCAGTTGGCCTCTCTGGCCATAACAGAGGCCGTCAGCGACGTCAACAGCCAGGTAACATTTAGCACTCAGGTAGCAGTCAACAGTCAGGTAACAGCCAGGTAACAGTCAGGTAACATTTATCACTCAGGTAACAGTCAACAGCCAGGTAACATTTAGCACTCAGGTAACAGTCAGCAGCCAGGTAACATTTAGCACTCAGGTAGCAGTCAGCAGCCAGGTAACATTTAGCACTCAGGTAGCAGTCAACAGCCAGGTAACATTTAGCACTCAGGTAACAGTCAACAGTCAGGTAACAGTCAACAGTCAGGTAACAGCCAGGTAACATTTAGCACTCAGGTAACAGTCAGGTAACATTTAGCACTCAGGTAACAGTCAGGTAACATTTAGCACTCAGGTAACAGTCAGGTAACAGTCAGGTAACAGTCAACAGTCAGGTAACAGTCAGGTAACAGCCAGGTAACAGTCAACAGCCAGGTAACAGTCAACAGCCAGGTAACAGTCAACAGTCAGGTAACAGTCAACAGTCAGGTAACAGTCAACAGTCAGGTAACAGTCAACAGCCAGGTAACAGTCAACAGCCAGGTAACAGTCAACAGCCAGGTAACAGTCAACAGTCAGGTAACATTTAGCACTCAGGTAACAGTCAGGTAACAGTCAGGTAGCAGTCAACAGTCAGGTAACAGCCAGGTAACAGTCAACAGTCAGGTAACAGTCAACAGTCAGGTAACATTTAGCACTCAGGTAACAGTCAGGTAACAGTCAACAGTCAGGTAACAGCCAGGTAACAGTCAACAGCCAGGTAACAGTCAACAGTCAGGTAACATTTAGCACTCAGGTAACAGTCAGGTAGCAGTCAACAGTCAGGTAACAGCCAGGTAACATTTAGCACTCAGGTAACAGTCAGGTAACATTTAGCACTCAGGTAACAGTCAGGTAACATTTAGCACTCAGGTAACAGTCAGGTAACAGTCAGGTAACAGTCAACAGTCAGGTAACAGTCAGGTAACAGTCAACAGTCAGGTAACAGCCAGGTAACAGTCAACAGTCAGGTAACATTTAGCACTCAGGTAACAGTCAGGTAGCAGTCAACAGTCAGGTAACAGCCAGGTAACATTTAGCACTCAGGTAACAGTCAACAGCCAGGTAACAGCCAACAGTCAGGTAACAGCCAGGTAGCAGTCAACAGTCAGGTAACAGCCAGGTAACACTCAGTCTGAAACTCTTCTTCTGCTGGAGAAAAGGTTGCATGAGCCTCATCACACAGACGGCGTGCAGGACTGCGACGCATAAAGAAACCGGTCTGCTGTTGGAGCAGCGAGGCAGTTCCTTTATTTTCGCTGCACACTGGAAACATTCGGGTTTGAGACGAGAGATCGTTTCAGCTTTTATTTCCAGGTATTTCCAGCTAGCTCCGTTACACCTTTTGTGTGAACTCCCCATTTTTCAAGTGAGCAAAATGATTGGAACATGTGACTGACAGGTGTGTGTTGTTGACTGACAGGTGTGTGTGTCCTATTACATTGATTAGTCAAACAAGAAATAGCTATGAACGTCTGCTCTCAGTTTCAGCCTTGGTTTTGCCTGAGCAGACAGTTAAAAGGGTGAAATCAACATGAAGACCAGAGAGCTGTCTATGGGGGGAAGCAAGCAATTCTGTAGCTGAGAGAAGACGGAAAATGAATCCGAGCCATTGCACAAGCATCGGCCGTAGCCAGTACAAGTATTAGGAATGTGCCGAAGAAGAAAGAAACCACTGGTGTGCCGAGCAACAGACGTCGAACCGGAAGACCAAGGAAACATCAGCAGTTGATGACAGAAACATCGTGAGAGCTGTAAAGAAAAACCCTGAAACTACTGTCAGCGACATCACCAACAACCTGCAGAGGCCGGAGTGAAGGTATCGCAGTCCGCCGTTCGCGGAAGGGGGGTCGCAGACACGAGGCTCCGAAGTTCTGGGTTTATGGACGGATGAGACAAAGATGAACCTTCTCCAGTGAGGGAAAGTGTTAATGTGTGGAGAAGGAAAGGATCTGCTCATCATCCCAAACACACGAGCTCAGCTGTGAAACATGGTGGAGGTGATGTCATGGCTCATTGATCGTCACTGATGATGTAACTCATGATGGCGGCAGCAGAAACATTTTGTCTGCCAGTTTCAAGAGAAATGCATCCAAACTGATCTGGAGATCCTTCATCATGCAGCAAGACAATGACCCGAAACACTATTATTATTCACTTTAATCTATTTAAGTCTTGTCTGTTTCTATACTTTTGCTCTCCTAAAAATGAGGTGTTCTGTTACAGAAGGTACTATCGTCTAAGTGGTGTAACAGAGCTAGTTGGAAATACCTGGAAATAAAAGCTGAAATGCTGATCTCTTGTCTCAAATTCATAGTTTGACGGCAAACCCAAATGTTTTCAGTGTACAGCAAAAACCAAGGAACTGGCCTCGCTGTTTGGGAGGAGACTGTATATGTTGACTGCTAGCTGCTCGTGATATCAGCAGTTTGAGACATCTGAGCTTTTAAAAAGCTGATAATCTACCTGCAGGAGGTGGTCAGAATAAACTCTTAGCAGGAGATTTATTGGACCTCAACACTTCGTCTCTCCTCACGTTTAAGTCTCTGACACGTAAAGGTCTTAATGTACGTATGACATGAAAAACAATCTGTATATATTAGTGATATTACACACAGTGCATTTATTTATTGACTCTTGTTGCCCTCCAGTGTCACGTTAACCTGTTGGCACTGTACTTAAATTAAATAATATTTTTATTGTGTCTTTTATGACCTGTTGATTAGAAGTTTGTGCAAGACTCCTTTTGCGTTATACTTTCATGTCTATTTATATTTTTTATTTTCCTTGTAACGGATATTTTACACACACGGATGTGACCACATGATGTCACTGGTCCTTTTGCTTTACATATCAGGTATTTACCTGAAGAAGACCTGTAGTTGGTCGAAACGTCGCTAATAAAATCAAAGGGAGCTGCGAGTCCTTGTGTTCTGATTTACTGACTGTTTTGTATCCGGCAGCTTTTATACGACTATTAGAAGCAGAGCCGGTGCAACATTTGATGTGACATTTTAAATTTGCTGCTGTGTTTTTAATCTGAAATCATCTTGCTGAGTTAGGTGCTGCTGTCTACAGTTCTGTAAATATTAATATATCATTATAAATCTCTGTAGGCCGCTCTGTGGACTCGAATATTCAAACATCATCTGGATCTCGGACACAACAGCGAAGCTTACGAAGCCCTCACACAGAACCCAGACTGCAGCATGTACGTACATATACACACACACTGTAGATACACAACTGAAGAAGTGGGAAAAGTTGTAACTTGGTGGGACAATATTGAATAAAAAAGCGGGAGAGTTTGATGATTTATTACTCTGGTTAACAGCTGATTCTTCCTCTCTGTGTATATAAACTGTTACGAATGTTGTGGTCTCAGGCAGCTGGATTGTCTCCGTCAGCTGGTGGTGGTTCTGTGTGAACGCTCTCAGCTCCAGGATTTAGTCCAGTTCTCCTACGTCAACCTGCACGACGAGGTAAAACCTTCACCTGACCTCTGACCCGACCTTTGACCCCTGACCTGACTCAGCTGGTGGTGGAAACTTACAGTTTGAGGATCAATAAAGGATTGTCTTATTTTATCAGAGGGGAACTCAGGTGTTGCAGCAGCGCGAAGACAGAAATAAGAACAGAGAGAAAAGTGAGAAATACAACAGTTAGAAGTCAAAAATGTTCAAAATTACAAAGCAGTATAAATACACACAGTACCCACGACCAGTGTTGTACTTGAAGTAATACTGCAGTACTGTCTCAAGTGAACACAGTGACGTAGTATGTGTAAGAGTCATATGATGCCGTCTACTATAACTGCAAACACCTGAATATAATATAATTAAGTAATGATACTTAGTGTTTGTCTGTATTAACATAGACATATAATATAGTTTATAATGTACTAAAACATACATAAGGCATATAGAATATACAATATAATAGTAATAAATTAATAGCATGGTATAAATATAGAGTTATATAATATAATAAAATATAGTAGACCAGTAATTAAACAGTTTGATATCCACAAAGTTCCACATTCACGTGTAAAATGTAATAAAATCTCAGTGATGACCTTCTGTTATATAATCAAAGGGTTGTATATATTTCCTTAGACTGCAGAGAGAACTGCATGTTAGACACAGAAGTCATTATTTTCAAATAATTGGAAATTAACAGTATTAATCTTTGATATTAGAAAGAAGGGGAAATTGGATTTAACAAATCTGTAAAGGAACCTCTAGTAGTCAAAATTAAATAGCAGTAAATTCTATCGTCACTCCCAACCTGTAATCATGTCAGTGATACTTTTCTCTTTACAATGTTTTTCAGTATTATTCCTCTCCTATAAATTATGTTAGTTCTCAGGAAGAATTTGCATTTTTACATGAAACTGAATTTATTACAGTTTTAATGATGATGGATCTTTTATTAATTTTTCAGAAGTTCTTTAATTATTAGCAGCTGTAACATTACTATGTCGTCACAAAACCTCTGAAAATGTTGAGTTTTTCGTTAAAGAAGCAGGACTGAAACAAACATCCCCATTATAACCTTCAAGTTTTCTCACTGTAGACGGATCATAGATGGATTAATAAAATAATTTCATTTTCATTTGTTTATCTGCTCGTCTGTCGCAACAAGTGTCACAACAATAAGCCAGTGGAAAAGGTTCGATTTCTTAATTTAGAAGAACATGTAGATTACACAGCTCCCATCTTAATCAACCAACACCAATCACCGAAACACAGGAAATCAATACGCATAAAGTAAAACTATAGATAAAAACATCCAATTCCATAATAAAACTGTTGAAAATATCCACACAACACTAAAATAAAGTCCCAGTTTATTGTATTTTAGTCTCCTGTTGGATGAACAAGGAAGATCAGTTTAATGTGACAGAAGCATAATTAACTGTTGTATCATCATCAGGTCGTCAGTATCATCGAGTCCCGAGCCAGAGGTTTGGACCTGCTGGCTCATAACTACTACGAGCTGCTGTACGCCTTCCACATCAACAGACACAACTACAGGAAAGGTACAACGTCAGGTTACTGAGGCTAAACGTCAGGTTACTGAGGCTAAACGTCAGGTTACTGAGGCTAAACGTCAGGTTACTGAGGCTAAACGTCGTCAGGTTACTGAGGCTAAACGTCGTCAGGTTACTGAGGCTAAACGTCGTCAGGTTACTGAAGCTAAACGTCGTCAGGTTACTGAAGCTAAACGTCGTCAGGTTACTGAAGCTAAACGTCGTCAGGTTACTGAGGCTAAACGTCAGGTTACTGAGGCTAAACATCAGGTTACTGAGGCTAAACATCGTCTGGTTACTGAGGCTAAACGTCAGGTTACTGAGGCTAAACGTCGTCAGGTTACTGAGGCTAAACGTCGTCAGGTTACTGAGGCTAAACGTCGTCAGGTTACTGAGGCTAAAACGTCGTCAGGTTACTGAGGCTAAACGTCAGGTTACTGAGGCTAAACGTCGTCAGGTTACTGAGGCTAAACGTCAGGTTACTGAGGCTAAACGTCAGGTTACTGAGGCTAAGCGTCAGGTTACTGAGGTTACGCCAGGTTACTGAGGCTAAACGTCAGGTTACTGAGGCTAAACATACTGAGGCTTACTGAGGCTAAACATCGTCAGGTTACTGAGGCTAAACTGAGGCGTCAGGTTACTGAGGCTAACGCGCAGGTACTGAGGCAGCGTCAGGTTACTGAGGCTAAGCGTCGTCAGGTTACTGAAGGCTAAGCGTCAGGTTACTGAGGCTAAGGCGCCGCGTCAGGTTACGTAGCGCGTCAGGTTGCTTGAGGCTAAGCGTCAGGTTACTGAGGCTAAACGTCGCCAGGTTACTGAGGCTAAGCGTCGTCAGGTTACTGAGGCTAAAAGCTGAGGCTCGTCGTCAGGTTTTACTGAGGGCAGGTTACTGAGGCTAAACGCGTCAGGTTACTGAGGCTAAGCGTCGTCAGGTTACTGAGGCTAAGCGTCGTCAGGCGTCGTCAGGTTACTGAGGCTAAGCGTCGTCAGGTTACTGAGGCTAAAACGTCAGGTTACTGAAGCTAAGCGTCAGGTTCAGGTTACTGAGGCTGAGGCTAAGCGTCGTTCAGGTTACTGAGGCTAAAGCGTCGTCAGGTTACTGAGGCTAAGCGTCGTCAGGTTACTGAGGCTAAGCGTCAGGTTACTGAGGCTAAGCGTCAGGTTACTGAGGCTAGCGTGCGCGTCGTCAGGTTACTGAAGCTAAACGTCGTCAGGTTACTGAGGCGTCAGGTTACTGAGGCTCCAGGTTACTGAAGCGTCAGGTTACTGAGGCTAAGCGTCGTCAGGTTACTGAGGCTAAACGTCAGGTTACTGAGGCAGGTTACTGAGGCTAAGCGCGTCAGGTTACTGAGGCTAAGCGTCAGGTTACTGAGGCTAAGCGTCGTTCAGGTTACTGAGGCTAAACGCGTCAGGTTACTGAGGCTAAACGTCAGGTTACGTCAGTCAGGTTACTGAGGCTAAACGTCGTCAGGTTACTGAGGCTACTGAGGCTAAGCGTCGTCAGGTTACGCTAGCGTCGTCGTCAGGTTACTGAGGCTAAGCGCGTCAGGTTACTGAGGCTAAGGTCAGGTTTACTGAGGCTAAGCGTCGTCAGGTTACTGAGGCTAAGCGTCGTCAGGTTACTGAGGCTAAGCGTCGTCAGGTTACTGAGGCTAAAGCGTCGTCAGGTTACTGAGGCTAAGCGTCGTCAGGTTACTGAGGCTAAGCGTCGTCAGGTTACTGAGGCTAAGCGTCGTCAGGTTACTGAGGCTAAACGTCGTCAGGTTACTGAGGCTAAGCGTCGTCAGGTTACTGAGGCTAAGCGTCGTCAGGTTACTGAGGCTAAACGCTAAGCGCCAGGTTACGCTAAACGTCGTCAGGTTACTGAGGCTAAGCGTCGTCAGGTTACTGAGGCTAAGCGTCGTCAGGTTACTGAGGCTAAGCGTCGTCAGGTTACTGAGGCTAAAGCGTCAGGTTACTGAGGCTAAGCGTCGTCAGGTTACTGAGGCTAAACGCGTCAGGTTACTGAAGCTAAACGCTAAGGCTAAGCGTCGTCAGGTTACTGAAGGCTAAGCGCGTCAGGTTACTGAGGCTAAGCGTCCAGGTTACTACTGAGGCTAAGCGAGGCTAAGCGTTCAGGCTAGCGTCAGGTTACTGAGGCTAAGCGTCGTCAGGTTACTGAAGCTAAGCGTCAGGTTA
This sequence comes from Siniperca chuatsi, assembly GCF_020085105.1. NCBI lineage: Eukaryota > Metazoa > Chordata > Actinopteri > Centrarchiformes > Sinipercidae > Siniperca > Siniperca chuatsi. Next base: position 33,266,984 of record NC_058045.1, on the reverse strand, counting down.
CTGAGGCTAAGCGTCGTCAGGTTACTGAGGCTAAGCGTCGTCAGGTTACTGAGGCTAAGCGTCGTCAGGTTACTGAGGCTAAGCGTCGTCAGGTTACTGAGGAGGCTCAGGTTACTCGTCAGGTTACTGAAGCTAAGCGTCAGGTTACTGAGGCTGAGGCTGAGGCTAAGCGTCGTCAGGTTACTGTCGCAGGTTACTGAGGCTAAGCGTCGTCAGGTTACTGAAGCTAAGCGTCGTCAGGTTGTGAAGCTAAGCGTGTGTGCGCGTGTGTGTGCGTGTGTGTGTGTGTGTGTGTGTGCGCAGCGGGGACGGTGATGTTTGAGTTCGGGATGCGTCTGGGTCGTGAGGTTCGGACTCGTCTTGGCCTTCAGAAGCAGGTGAACTGTTACCTGGCTGCTCTCAACTGTCTCCGCCTCATCAGACCAGAGTACGCCTGGATTGTCCAGCCGGCCTCCGGAGCTGTGGTACTTTCACACATGCACGCACACACACACACACACACAACAGGACTTGCGTCTAGAATTGTTGATATTTTGTTCTAAGTCTGGTTGATGTAAATGAAGCTGTTTGTGTTTGCTGCAGTACGAGCGTCCAGGAGCGTCTCCAAAGAGAAACTCTGACGGAGAGTTTTCTTCTGAACCAGGTGACTTCAACAATACCAACATTTATAATAATTTATATTGTACTTTTCTAAACAGTTAGAAAGCGGATCAGAGTAAAACAAACAGGGTAAACAGTAAAATAATTAGATTACAACACGAATTTAAAAGTAAAAATAAAATAAAGCAGGAAAACATTGAGTGGCAAACAGATTAAAACCAGGTAAAACAGATGAAGTGTAAGAAAAGGCTTCGTCATTCAGTCCAGCTGTTACTGAAAAATAAAAACACATGAAAAGTTATCAAACTAAAACAAGGAGGGCTGGTTTATTGCGGGATGCCGGGCCCAGCGGATGAAGACGCCATAATTCAGAGAATAAATGTCTTAATGATCGAATTTAAACCGCCTGGATTAATGAGCCGGCTTCGGCGTCTTCTGATTCTTCTGATCCTGAATGTTCATTCGAGGTGCGTGAAGACAGATTTCATTCTCAGCTGGATCAGAAACATGGAGGCCGTTTCCCTCAGGAGACCAAGCGCAGAGAACAGAGACAACGTCCGACCCTTGATGCTGTGTATCACCTGTCCAGGTGTTTTTCTTCTTCTTCTTTGAATGTTGGTGTTTCCTCTTGCAGTCAAACGTCAGGTTGACATCCTGGAAATCAAGGACCTGGAGAAGGAGTACATCCTGTCCCGCAGCCGCCTCACCCTCGCCCAGCACCACCTGCCGTCGGCCGCCATCGCTGGTACACCAGTACATCCACACCTGTTGCACCCCAACATCCACACCTGTTACACCCCAACATCCACACCTGTTACACACCAACATCCACACCTGTTACACACCAACATCCACACCTGTTACACCCCAACATCCACACCTGTAGCACCTCAACATCCACACCTGTAACACCAGTACATCCACACCTGTTGCACCCCAACATCCACACCTGTTACACACCAACATCCACACCTGTTACACACCAACATCCACACCTGTTACACCACAACATCCACACCTGTTACACCCCAACATCCACACCTGTTACACCCCAACATCCACACCTGTTACACCCCAACATCCACACCTGTAACACCTCAACATCCACACCTGTTACACCAGTACATCCACACCTGTTACAACATCCACACCTGTCACCAACATCCACACCTGTTACACACCAACATCCACACCTGTTACACACCAACATCCACACCTGTTACACCCCAACATCCACACCTGTTACACCCCAACATCCACACCTGTTACACCTCAACATCCACACCTGTTACACACCAACATCCACACCTGTACACACCAACATCCACACCTGTTACACCAGTACATCCACACCTGTTACACCAGTACATCCACACCTGTTACACACCAACATCCACACCTGTTACACACCAACATCCACACCTGTTACACCTCAACATCCACACCTGTTACACACCAACATCCACACCTGTTACACACCAACATCCACACCTGTAACACCTCAACATCCACACCTGTTACACCTCAACATCCACACCTGTTACACCTCAACATCCACACCTGTTACACACCAACATCCACACCTGTTACACCTCAACATCCACACCTGTAACACCTCAACATCCACACCTCAACAACATCCACACCTGTTACACACCAACATCCACACCTGTTACACACCAACATCCACACCTGTTACACACAACATCCACACACCAACATCACACATCCACACCTGTTACACACCAACATCCACACCTGTTACACACATCCACACCTGTTACACACCAACATCCACACCTGTTACACATCCACAACATCCACACCTGTTACACACTCAACATCCACACCTGTTACACACCAACATCCACACCTGTTACACACCAGTACATCCAACATCCACACACCTGTTACACATCCACAGTACATCCACACCTGTTACACACCAACATCCACACCTCCACACCTGTTACACACCAACATCCACACCTGTTACACACCAACATCCACACCTACACACCAACATCCACACACACCAACATCCACACCTGTTACACACCAACATCCACACCTGTTACACACACACCATCCACACCTGTTACACACCAACATCCACACCTGTAACACCTCAACATCCACACCTGTTACACACCAACATCCACACCTGTTACACACCAACATCCACACCTGTTACACACCAACATCCACACCTGTTACACACCAACATCCACACCTGTTACACCTCAACATCCACACCTGTTACACACCAACATCCACACCTGTTACACACCAACATCCACACCAACATCCACACCTGTTACACACCAACATCCACACCTGTTACACACCAACATCCCCACCTGTTACACACCAACATCCACACCTGTTACACTTTCGCCTGTCTCTCTCTCTGACCGCCTGCCTGTCTCTCTGCCTGTCTGTCTCACCGCCTGCCTGTCTCTCTCTCTCCTGTCTCTCTCCTGTCTTTCTCTCTGACTGTCTCTCTTTGACTGCCTGTCTCTCTCTCTCCTGTCTGTCTCACCGCCTGCCTGTTTCTCTCTCTGACCGCCTGCCTGTCTCTCTCTCTCCTGTCTCACCGCCTGCCTGTCTGTCTGCAGGCAGTGCCTCAGCAGTGGAGATGGTGGCCTTGTTGGTCCAAACGGGACTCTTTGACTCGGCTCTGTCCGTCTGTCAAACCTTCAAACTGAACCCGACTTCGGTCTTTGAGGGTTTGACCTTCAAGTAAGTCTCTGATTCGTCTTCTACAACTTCTGTTTCTTTGGTTCTTCGTTTATTCTTTATTTTATATTTTATTTAGTTTCAGTCAGAAGAGTCTCAGATGAAAATGCGACTGCTGGAAACTCTTTAAAAAATAATCTTAAGTCTTTGTTTTTATGTATTTGATTTATTGATTTTCCATAGACTTTGTTTCTGAATACATTTTATGTCATAATTTTAAAGTATATTATAACTTCTTACTGTTTTCTCTTTTTAATCCTGTGAATCTCTTTGTTAACTTCCTGTTTTAAAAACGAAGTTAACGTCTTTTATTGTTTCAACAATGAAACAGCCATTTTTTATCAGCACATTTTATCTTTATAATATATCAAATATAAAAAGTAAGAATAAAATTCTGTCGACTGAAAGACAAAAAGATTTGAAACAAAATGAGAAACCTTCAGAAGTTATATTTCTGTATTACTTCTTATGGGAGTCAAATCATTTTAATATTTGAACATGATTTCTTATATATTTTTAGTAAATAAATATTATTCTGAGCTGATCTGAATATTATATAAACTGCTGTCGGTTCTTACGTTACATGAAGAAGATGTCGACGTGTTTAATTATATTTAATTTTTAATAGTTTGTTTTCTTGGGGTTTTCAGATGCATCAAGCTTCAGTTCGGGGGGGAGGAGACTCAGAACGAAGCCTGGAGCTGGTTGGCTGCTAATCAGCTGTCATCTGTCGTCAACACCAAAGAGTCCAGGTGTTCATTATTTAGCAAACAGCTGATTCAGCTGCTTCTAATGGGGTGTCTTTCTGTTCCAGTTGTTTTATTTTACACAGCATTATAAAACGTCTTCAGCAGGTAAAAGTTGAAAAAGTGGACTACAACTTTCTTCTTCTGTGTTCAGTGCGACAGACGAGGCGTGGCGGCTGCTGGCCTCTTACCTGGACAGGTATCCCTCCGCCAACGGACACCACCACCGCTGTGTCATCAACAAGCTGCTGTCACATGGTGTCCCTCTGCCTGATTGGCTGGTCAGGTCTTACAAGGTGAGCAGGGACAGTTTACCTGATGTGTTAATGGCGTTTGTGACAAACTGTCAGACGTTCATCTTTTATTTATTGATTTATTGATTGATCCGTCTTTATTATTGTTATTATGATTTTTTTTGAATGACTTCAGTCATTATAGATATATAGTGTGTGTGTGTGTGTGTGAAATCAAATTTTCCCATGATGCACTGCGACAGCTTTAATATAGTCCTGAGTGTCTTTCAGGCTGTGGACGCTGCGTCTCTGCTGCGTCTCTACCTGAACTTCGACCTGCTGGACGCTGCAGCCGAGCTGGTGCTGGAGTATGTGGACGCTCTGCTGGGCAGAGGACACCAGTACTTCGGAATAGAGGTAAGAATAACACTTCATACTACATCCGCGCTGTCTGCATTATCACTAATCTAATGGTACTTAAAAAGATCTATATTCTGTAATCAATCAGCAGAACATAAGAGATATTAGATTGATCTAAACACTGAACTCATTAAATAACTTTTTATTATATTTATTAATCTTTAAATACTGCGTTTGGTTTCGCTGCTGTTTTCAGAAACTGTTCAGTTTCATTTAAATGTATTTTTATCTTTATTTAGCAGACTAACCAGAGTGATTAATCATTAAATGGAAACGCCTGACAGATTTGTTGGGACTGTAAATAATATAAAGAGTTCGCTCTACACCTGCTCAGTAGGAAAAGGGCAATGAGATGACTTCTGCTATGAACTGCTGCTGTATAAATAAAATTGACAGCTGTAATCTTTAAAAAAAACAGTGTGTGTATATCTCTATTATTAAAGTGTGTATGTATATACGTACGTATGTGTGTACGTGTGTGTATACACACGTGTATGTAGATACATGAATACAAGTGACTCATGTTGTAACAAGGGGAAAACTCGTGTTTTCATGTATTGATGATTTAGTTTAATTCTGAAGTTTGTGTGTTTCAGAGGCCTCTGTCGGCGACGTCCTCTTCAGTTTGGCTGCCGTACACGTCCATCGATCAGCTGCTGCAGACTCTGAACGAGACTCGGACCAACAGCAGCGTGAGTCATCATCACTTCCCTTTTACGTCTCCCTACATCACTTCCTGTCTACAGTTTGAGTCTGTGTTCAGAGACTGTTGGAGCAGCAGCGCTTTGCTCCGTCTGTATTAATGAAACCTCGTCTGTTTTCAGATTTATAATAAAGTTCGAGACAAACTGGAAGATTATCACAAACTGGTGGAGCAGACGACCAAACGACGACTCGTTACTCGATGAAGTCGCGACTCATCGCGTCACCTGACGACGCGATGAAAAGGGAACAACAGTCATGAAACATATTTTTGTACCGTTTCAAACCTGTTTTAATGAGACGTTTTGTTTGTGGTGTAAACAATAAACCTGCTCTGATCTGCTTCACTTATATACATGTTGTAAATATTCTGCACTTTGTGGTAAAAGATGTAAATCTTCTGTTTCTCTGAGTGTTTTTTATAATAGTCTCTTTTGTACTCATGTTTTTCCATCAGAGCTGTAAATTGTGATAAAATTAAAGTTTCTTTGCATTTCATCGAGTATGTTGTCATTAAACTGAGACATTTTATTACTTATGTCTTGTGTACAATGTTAAAAAGAAAGTAACTGAAAAAATGACTTGTTAACCCTCTACAGATAAACATACACACAAATACAGACGTGGACTAAGGACAGTTTTGAGGTACTTGTATTTTACTTGAGTATTTCCATTTCATGTTACTTTGTACTTAACTACATTTCAGATGCAAACATTGAAACATAAAAAAACTAATTAAAACGACCCAGTAGTATATAAAGTAATTCAAATTAGCTCCACCCTTAAAAGTGATGAACACATTACTGCATCAATAATTATAACCCAATAATATATATTATCCTTAAATGGGCCGTTCTGCATGAGTGCCTTTGGTACTTTAAGTATATTTTGATGCTGATACATTTTCAGTAAAATATCTTAAACAGTCTGACTTAGGTGACAACACGACCGTCTCTTTAAACTCATTAATTTAAATTTGTTATACACACATTTAGCAGGGAAAAGGCATCGGCAATCCTCGCGTGCAGCCGGGACGGGTAGCGAAGGCGTGACCCGCCCTACTCTGCCTCTGATTGACTTAACTAATACTAACCAATCTCACTCCTCTTGCCTAAAACTAATCAACCCAGCCAACAAAGGCAACGAGTCTAAGCCAAGAGTAGGGCGGGTCATGCCTTCGTCATAGTAGGATTCGCAAATGTATGTTTGTATATGTTTATATATATTTGTATATATGTGTATGTATTTATATACGTACATGTATGTATGAATGTGCATATACATACATATACATATGTATGTGTGTACATATGTATGGGTATATATGTATGTATGTACATGTATGTAAATGTACGTACATGTGTGTCTATGTACATGTATGTACATGTATGTACATGTATGTATTAATATGTATGTATGTGTATGCATGAATGTACATATACATACATATGTGTGTACATATGTATGTATATATGTATGTACGTTTATGTGTGTATGTATGTATATACATACGTGTGTACATGTATGTATATACATGTATGTATGTACATTTATGTATGTATGTGTATCTACGTATGTATATACATGTATGTACGATTATGTATGTATGCACATGGATATGTATGTGTATGTATGTTTGTTCGGATGTACGTGTATGTATGTAAGTACTTACATGTATGTATGTATATGTACATGTATGTATGTATTTAGTGTATGTATTATGTATGTGTATGTATGAATGTACATATACATACGTATGTGTGTACATATGGATGTATGTACGTGTATGTTTATGTGTATGCATGTATAGGTATGTATGTATGTACATATATGTAAAAGTACGTATATCTATGTACGTACTTACATATATGTATGTATATGTATGTAGGTGTATGTACAAGTATGTATCTATGTATGTGTATGTTTTAATATGTATGTATGTGTATGTATGAATGTACATATACATACATATATATACGTATATGTATGTATATATGTATGTGTATGTAGGTACATATGTATGTATATATGTATGTATGTACGTACATGTATGTATGTACAGTTGTGTGTGTCCATGTATGTACAGTTATGTATGTATGCACATGGATATATATGTTTGTTCGGATGTATGTGTATGTATATGTATATATGTATTAACGTGTATGTATGTAAGTACTTACATGTATGTATGTATATCTATGTACATGTATGTATTAATATGTATGTACGTGTATGTATGGATATGTATGTGTATGTATGTTTGTATGGATGTACGTGTATGTATATATGTATATGTACATATTTGTGTATGTATGTACGTACGTTATGTATGTATATTTTTGTATGTTTTTAGTGTATGTATTAATATGTATGTGTATGTATGAATGTACATATACATACATACATATACATACGTATGTGTGTACATATATGTGTATGTATGTATATATGTATGTGTATGTATGTACGGTTATTTATGTATGTATGTACATATATGAATGTATTTACGTGTATGTATGTATGTATATGTATGTATACATATGTATGTATGTGTCCGTGTATGTACGGGTATGTATGTAAGTGCTTACATGTATGTATGTATATGTATGTAGGTGTATGTACAAGTATGTATCTGTATGTTTTAATATGTATGTATGTGTATGTATGAATGTACATATACATACATACATATGTATGTGTACATATGTATGTATTTATATATATGTGTATGTATGTACGGTTATTTATGTATGTACATGTATGTATTTATATACGTACGTGTATGTATTTATATACGTACGTGTATGTATGTACATATATGTTATGTATGTATGTATGTACGGGTATGCATGTACGTGTATGTATTAATATGTATGTATGTGTATGTATGAATGTACATATACATACATACATACACACATATATGCATACACATACATATATACACACATACGTACGTATGTATGTACATGTAGTACGTGTGTATGTAAACTTTTTCACACCACTGTATGTGTTTATAAATGTATGTTTATATGTATATGTATGTAAATATTTATATGTATGTACAGTTATGTATGTCCATATACGTACATGTATGTATGTATATGTATATCTGGATATGTATGTGTATGTATGGTTGTACGTGTATGTATATATGTATATGTATGTACATGTACGTATTTACGTGTGTGTACGTATGGTTATGTATGTACGTGTATGTATTAATATGTATGTATGTGTATATATGAATGTGCATATACATACATACATATACATACGTATACACATACATATACATATATACATACCTATATACATACATCTACATACATATCTACATTTATGTACATATACACATATATATACATATACACATATATATACATATATACATGCATACATATATACATGCATATATACATATAAATACATAC